>NC_083343.1:7614462-7914462 GCF_019175385.1 Lycium barbarum
CTCTACAACTTTCATCAAGGAAGTTTTCCCAAATTCCAAACAAGTTTTGAAATACGGGCCGTAAAGTGGAATACGGTCCGTATTTAACCATATGACCTCAAAATGTCAAATTCCAGAATGTTCAGAAATTCTTGATTTCAGTTTATGATCACTGTTCATGGGCGTAAATTAAAGTACGGCCACTGTTCATGGGCGTAAACCCACATTCTTTTATCTGATTTTCTAAGTCTAGGATCGTGGTCAAACTTTCGTTAAAGGTACGGGGTGTTACAATATCTCCCCTTGGGATCATTCGTCCTCGAATGATGGGTCATGGTTAAGGATATGGCTGGACATGCCTTGAATACATGAACATGAATGAAAGATGACATAAAACATAAGAGCTTGACATTGTTACGTGGGAGCATGATCATGGATCATGAGAACTGAATGTGTGATTACATGGAAACATGGATACTGAAGCATGAGACATGAAACATGAGCGCTGGATACATGACATGAGCGTGAAACATGAGACATAACATGACATGGGGCATGGAAACTGACATGACATAGTTTCATGAAAACGTCAGTGCCTAAACATGAGACATGAATAGCGAATACATGAACTTGAACCTGAAACGTGAGGCATGAATACATAAGGGACATTATAACTCTTCTCCAAAATGTCATTAAGCCATTATTAATTCGATACTCGTAATTCTTGCCCGACATACAACATATACCTTGCTTTCCTCAACAGCTTTTGTCTTCTACCTTCAATGTCTTTGAAATCTCATTTAGAATCATTAAATATTACTTCTTACTCGTCAACATGTCGTATACGTCATACCCTTCGTGGGTCTATTCGTGGTACGCTAACGGGGAAATTTCCAAGGTGTAACATTCTCCCCCCTTTTTGGAGCATTTGTCCTCGAATGTTAAACATTCGGGATTCTACAAAAATTTCGCCAGAGTTTCCCCTGTAATATGGCACTATCAACCTGTCACAACAACCCATAATATCATTGCCTCACAGGGCTACATCACAATAGCACTATAAATTGGCTACACACGACCAAAAGCATGAAAAGAAAGCTTACATACCTCAAAATCTTGGTGCTTCATCATAAATCTCTTCTGCGGGCTAAAACAAGTGCGGGTACTTGGATTTCATATCCTCCTCGGCTTCCCATGTAGCTTCCTCAACTTTCTGACTCCTCCACAAGACTTTTACTGAGGCTACTTCTTTAGTTCTCAACTTGCGAACTTGACGATCAAGAATGTCTACGGGGATCTCCTCATAAGTCAACCCATCCTTAACTGTTATAGTATCAGTAGAAACAACTAACGATGGGTCTCCTACACACTTCCTCAACATGGACACATGAAATACCGGATGTACAGCAGCCAAGTCTTCTGGCAACTCAAGTTCATAAGCCACTAGACCGACCTTTCGTAGAATTCTGTAAGGTCCAATATATATGGGACTTAGCTTCCCTTTCTTGAAAAATCTCATAACACCTTTCATGGGTGACACTTTAAGGAACACCCAATCATCAACTAAAAATTCTAAATCCCTTCGTCTCACATCTGTATAAGACTTCTGGTGACTCTGAGCTGTTTTCAAACGCTCCTGTATTAACTTGACTTTCTCCATAGCCTGATAAACCAAATCTAGTCCTAACAACTCTGCTTCACCTACTTCGAACCAACCAATAGGTGATCTGCACCTTCGCCCATACAGAGCTTCAAGTGGTGCCACCCCAATACTAGCATGATAACTGTTATTATAAGAAAACTCAATGAGAGGTAAGTGATCATCCCAATTACCTTTGAAATCCAAGACGCATGCTCTCAACATATCCTCCAGAGTCTAAATAGTACGCTCTGCCTGGCCATCTGTTTGTGGATGAAAAGTTGTGCTGAGGTTCACCTTGGTACCCAATCCTTTCTGAAAGGATTTTCATAAGTTCGCTGTAAACTGAGAACCACGATCTGAAATAATGGACACTGGTGTCCCATGCAATCTGACAATCTCATTAACATACAGCTTGGCATAATCTTCTGCTGAATCTGTGGTCTTGACTGGCAAAACGTGTGCTGACTTAGTAAGCCGGTCAACGATCACCCAAATAGAGTCATGTCTCCTAGCTGAACGGGGTAAACCTGATACAAAATCCATATTGATCATTTCCCATTTCCAGACAGGAATATCAATATTCTGAGCCAAGCCACCAGGCCTCTGGTGTTCGGCTTTCACCTGCTGACAGTTTAGGCACTTAGCTACAAAATCTGCCACATTCTTCTTCATATCGTTCCACCAGTAAATCTCCTTGAGATCATGATACATCTTAGTGGAACCTGGGTGAATGGAATACCTGGAATTGTGAGCTTCTGACATGATTCTCTCTCTGAGTCCATCTACATCTGGGACATATAATCTGCCTTGGTACCTCAAGGTACCATCATCTCTCCTTTGTTCAAAAGCCGTTGTCTTATGCTTGTGAATCCCCTCCTTCAGCTGCAATAAATAGGGATCACTAAATTGTTTCTCCTTGACTTCAACGACTAAAGAGGAAAGAGCACTATTCTGAACAACCACACCACCATCCTCGGAGTCCAAAAGTCGAACTCCAAGATTGGCCAAACGGTGAACTTCCTTTGTCATAACTCTCTTATCCATGTCTACGTGGTCTAAACTTCCCATGGAATGCCGACTAAGAGCATCAGCTACAACATTCGCTTTCCACGGATGATAGAGAATATCCACATCATAATCCTTAAGCAATTCGAGTCATCTCCTCTGTCTAAGATTTAGCTCCCTTTGCTTGAAGATATACTGCAGGCTTTTATGATCTGTGAAAATATCAACGTGCACTCCATAAAAATAATGACGCCATATCTTAAGTTCAAAAACTACAGCTGCCAACTCTAAGTCATGAGTCGGATAATTATTTTCGTGAACCTTGAGCTGACGAGATGCATAAGCTACAACCTTACCATGCTGCATTAAGACACATCCTAGACCAACTCCCGAAGCATCACAATAAACCACGAATCCTTCAGTTCCCTCTGGCAAAGTCAAAACTGGAGCAGAAGTCAATCTCTTCTTCAACTCCTTAAAGCTTCGCTCACAAGCATCTGACCATTGGAACTTAACTTTCTTCCAAGTCAACTTAGTCAACGGAGCAGAGATAGAAGAAAATCCTTCTACGAAGCGTCGATAATAGCCTGCCAGACCCAAGAAACTTCTTATATCAGAAACTGAGGTGGGTCTGGGCCAACTCTTTACGGCGTCAATCTTCTGAGAATCAACTTTAACACCTTCACCCTAGATCACATGGCCTAAGAATGCCACTGATTTAAGCCAAAACTCACACTTTGAGAATTTTGCAAAAAGTTCGCGATCTTTAAGAGTCTGCAACACTATTCTGAGATGTTCTGCATGATCAGCCTCATTACGGGAATACACCAAAATATCATCAATGAAGACAATGACGAATAAATCGAGATAAGGTTTGAAGACCCTATTCATAAGATCCATGAAAGCAGCTGGCGCATTTGTCAACCCAAATGACATAACAAGAAATTCAAAATGGCCATAACGGGTTCTAAAAGCGGTCTTCAGAATATCAACTTCCTTAACCTTTAACTGATGATAGCCTGATCTGAGATCAATCTTGGAGTAACATTGGGCGCCCTGCAGTTGGTCAAATAAGTCATCTATTCTAGGAAGAGGGTACCTGTTCTTAATGGTGACTTTGTTCAGCTGACAGTAGTCTATACACATACGTAAGGAACCATCCTTCTTTCGGACAAATAAGACTGGCACACCCCAAGGCGAAACACTGGGCCTAATAAACCCCTTATCAAGAAGATCTTTCAACTGGGCTTTTAACTCTGCTGTAGCCATTCTGTATGGCGGAATAGATATCGGCTGAGTATCGGGAAGTAGATCAATTCCAAATTCAATCTCCCTGTCAGGAGGGACTCCTGGAAGATCTTCTGGGAAGACTTCTGGAAATTCATTTACAACTGGAATAGATTGAAGAGTCGGAGTCTGGGCATCTGAATCCTTGACTCGAACTAGGTGGTAGATATAACCTTTGGAAATCATTTTTCTGGCTTTTAGGTAAGAAATGAATCTACCCCTGGGTACTACTGAATTACCCTTCCATTCTATGACTGGCTCATTAGGAAACTCGAATCTTACCACTTTAGTTCTACAACATACTGTGGCATAACATGAAGCTAACCAATCCATACCCATGATCACATCGAAGTCTACCATTTCTAATTCCACTAAATCAGTTATGGTTCTGCGGTGATAGACTAAAACTGGGCAACCCCTGTACATACGTCTAACTATGACTGATTCCCCAACTGGGGTGGACACCTCAAAGGGTTCATATAATTTTTCAGGTTCAATACCAAATTTCTTAGCAACAAAAGGGGTTACATAAGATAGGGTGGATCCTGGGTCAATAAGGGCATATACGTCGAAAGTGAAAACTGTTAGAGTACCTGTAACAACATCTGCACGAGCTTCTATATCATGACGGCCTGTCAATGCATACAAACGGTTTCGCCCACCGCTTGTGTTTCCAGACCTAGCTGCATTGTTCCCCTGCTGGGCCTGATTATTACGAGGGACTGCTGAATTTATGGATTGCGTCACATTACCTCCAGTACCCTGTCTGGCTGATGGACAGTCTTTCTGAAAATGGCCCTTCTGTCCACATCTAAAACAGGCATCAGTACCCACACGGCAATCACCTGAGTGTCTCTTATTACACTTGCCACACATCGGATGAGTATAAGTCGACTGACCCCCACTAGCCTGAGAGTAAGAACTTGATGGCCTGAAATTCTGCTTCTTATCATTACGGAACTTAGGAAGTGGGGCACTTGCTGTGGACGGAGCAGTTACTGCTGACCTGTTCTTAAAGAATTTCCTGTTTCGGTTCTCGCTGAACTGTCCAGTAGACTTGACCCTCTTGTTGAACTCCTTGTCTTTCTCTTTTTGTAAGGTTTCTTCCTCCTTTAGCCTTGTCTCATTGCCCTGTACAAAAGCAACCATCTTGGAAATAGTCATTGCCCCATCCTGTGCAACAATATTGGCTCCATCATACAAATGGGAATCAAGACCTCCAACGAATCTTCTCACTCTTGCCCTCATATCGGGTAACATGTGTGGGGAATGCTTAGCCAGGCTAACGAACTCCAAATAGTAATCTTGAACTGGCTTGCCATTTTGTTTGAGCTTCAAGAATTGTTCAGCCTTAGCCTCTCTGACCTCTACTGGCATAAAGTGGTCTAGGAATGCACTAGCAAATTCATCCCATGTAGCATCAGGCGCATTCTCACCTCGGGACAATTTCCAAGATTCATACCACGTGTTAGCAATGCTCTGCAGCTGATGAGCTCCAAAAGTAGCTGCTTCAGTTTCTGTAACTGTTATAATCCTGAAGATCCTTTGGAGAGCATCAATGTAGTCCTGAGGGTCTTCATATTTCTTTGTCCCCGTAAAGACTGGGGATTCATTCTGAGAAAATCCTTCGTCTTAGAAGACTCTCCATTATCTCCCGAACTTGACCCAGATTCTTGACGTTGGGCCTGAGCTGCTACCAGCTGGGTGAGCATGTTGATAGCACTCCTAACATCCCCGTCTGAAGCACTAGGAGGTGTAACGGTAGAGGCGGTTGGAGCCGTTGCCTGAGTCGGAACAGTATCTTCGTGAGCTACTTCCGCGACAGCCCTTTGGCTGGTGGCTTTGTTTCTCTTCTTGTAATTTCTTTTGTAAGGCATTTTCTGAAAACACGTACACGCACGAATTAGGAAGCCATCCTAAAAATACTGCTCTAACTGCACGATCTAGAATATGAAAGAAATGAGACAATCCTGAAGGTCTTGGTGGTCAACTATTTATATGTATGGGGCCCTCACACATATAAAAGTGACCCCACTGGACACGATTTCATAGACTCCCTAAGGACACTTGAACCTGGCTCTGATACCAAGCTTGGTCACGCCCTGAACCATGGCCTGGACGTAACACGGCACTCGGTGCCTGACTGCATGTGACCGAGCGAGCCACATGGCTTACTGAATTATCATGATACATGACATAAGAAGAATATAACGTGAATGCATGATGAGCCTTTATAAAACATGGTAAGTCATAATACTTAATAGAATACTTGTTTAAACATGAATGAGCCAAAATGGCTATACGACTCCAAATGTCTGACATGACATAACTGACTTGTCTAGTCTATGAAACCTCTATCATGAGTCTGACTAGAAAACATACTTACTGGGACAAGGCCCCCAGCATACCTTTAGATGCAAAACTAAATAAAGAAATACAATGTCTAAACCCCAAATGAGATGGGGCTCACCAATAAGCTGGTACGTGCAAATCCTAATGAGCAGAAGCGTCGTCCTGTAAATCCGTATCCGCATCGTGAAATGCAGGCCCCCGGGCAATAAAAGGGGACGTCAGCACATTGAATGTACTGGTATGTAAAGTAACCGAAAGAAACAACATGGGACATGGAATAACATGATAAGAACTGAAACTGAAAACTTGGACATGAACATGAGCATGAGCATGAGTACATATATATATAACATGAGTAAAACATGATAAATAGGGAGAGCATTTCATAAACCGACACATGATATCACCACGTGGATACGTGGAGTCTGGTACCTCGCCGGACCAGCAGAACCCCTATACCTTGCCAGGGTATAAGGTGGTAACATGCCTGATGGATCCATTCAGTGTAAAATTAAGGTATCGTCCTAACTAGGCGGAGCGATCCTTGTCCTATGGTGGCTACATAGTTTCAGGCTATCTGAGCCTTCTCGGCAATTCGTGCAACTCCCAAAAACATGAACATATATAGTTGGCTAAGAAGCCCATGACTTTCGTGAATTAACTTGTACTTGTCTTGTAATCATGATTTCACGAAATAACTTGTAAACATGGTTTCATGAAATAGCTTGTAAACATGTTCTTGATTTATGAGTAATACAATAGTTCGTAATCATATATTTGTAATTGACTTGAAAACATGCTTGTAACTTGCAAAATAAAATCATAAAGTTTCATATGAACATGATGAGAACACATGAGGAAGAATTCATGATTCATGGATTAAGCTAGGGTTCCTAATAACCGTAATGGAAGATTAGGAATACAACAACAAATATAGATACAAAATTCATGTACATAAATACTTAAATACGGGCTACCAATATGTTGGGTTTAATGCCCTAAGATTTGAACTTCATGGATATCAAGGAAACAAAGCATGGGGAAGAACATAGAGATTCCCTCATGTGGATGGAAGTTCTACATACCTTAATTGCTCCAAAACTTGAATTCAAGACTTGAATTTTGGAGAAGATTTCCTAAATCTTGATTCTTGAGATGGGTTTTCTTGAAAACCCTAGGTTAGGAATGATGATTTCTTGTTTAGATTACAAGGATATATGTTAGAATTGAGTTGGAATAATTAGAATGGACTTACCTTGGTGTTCTTGATGTTGGAGGAGAGTAGGAAGTCGTTCTAGGGTTTGAGGGAGTGAAATATAATGAGTTGAACTGAGATGGACGAATATATAGTGTTCTGGAAAATTGCACTTTACGTCCAGCACAATACTGGCCATATTTCAGTTTACGGGTCGTATTTTGAGTTTACGGGTCGTATTTTGCAATACGGACTGCACTGCGTCTCTTCAGTAAAATGGCCATAACTCTTTGCACAGATGTCCTTTTGACCCCCGTAAGATACCGTTGGAAAGGTATTTCAAAGCTCTACAACTTTCATCAAGGAAGTTTTCCCAAATTCCAAATACGTTTTGAAATACGGGCCGTAAAGTAGAATACGGTCCGTATTTAACCATATGACCTCAAAATGTCAAATTCCAGAATGTTCAGAAATTCTTGATTTCAGTTTATGATCACTGTTCATGGGCGTAAATTAAAATACGACCACTGTTCATGGGCGTAAACCACCATATCACAACTGCACAGGAAAATTTCAATTCCCACATTCTTTATCTGATTTTCTAAGTCTAGGATCGTGGTCAAAACTTTCGTTAAAGGTACGGGGTGTTACAGTTACAGATATATCAAAGCCACTCTTTTGTCAGCCTTGTCAATGGTGGGTCACAGTTCAACTGAGTTTAGGCAAATCCCGGGTAGGCGGGGCAAACCTCAGTGCTGATTCTAGGCAAATCCCATACGGTGGGGCAAACCTCAACGAGGACACTGAGTCCATAAGAGGGGGTGTATGTGACACCCCAACTTAGGAGAAAAGTCCCACATTGGAAAAACACAAGAGAAATGCTGGATAAGTAAACATGCCTTACCTCCTAGTGGCGCGTTTTAAAGCCGTGCGGGCCTAGGCCCAAAGCGGACAATATCACTAGCGGTTTGGGTCGTTACAATACTGAATCCACCTCTTCATTATAATGGACCTATCTTCTTGAAATTCTGAATTTGCCTCTATGCGTATATGGTCTTGGATACTCAGAATCTTTAGGAACTTTAAGTGCGGAGGTTGATCTATTTTTGTTCTCTTATATAACACTAAAAGATATAATCAATGTTTATTAAGTGGGAATATTATGGTCTAACCTAGTCGAAACTTAATGTACTTATTTATTATAGGCATAATACATAAACAGACCCTTAAACTTGACTTCAGCTGGCAAGTATGCCCTCCAACTTTAGGTGTGCACAAGTAGACACCTCAACTTGTATAAAGTGGAACATGTAAACACAAATGTTGACGTGACATTGACTTGGCACTGACGTGGCCCTTCAAAATTTATGTGACACGTCAGTATTTGTGTTTACATGTTTAATTTTATACAAGTTGAGGTGCCTACTTGTGCACACCCAAAATTAGAGGGCATACTTGCCAGCTGAGGCCAAGTTTATGAGTCTGTTTATGTATTTGCCTTTATGATAAGTTAACAAACTCAGTGTCATGTAACACACATAATGATTATGTAAGAAAGCTAAGTACAGTATCCAAGGATATAAAAAGACATGCATACTCCTAAACTTCAGGGATCCTTTAAGATAAAAATTTATCGAGTTTCTAAAAAAGGGTTTAGCTAATTATATTTGTTTCATTGTTTTAAAAGGCAGTGTCAGGACTCGCCCCGGGGCTCGCCTCGGGGCAGGGCAGTGGCAAAACGCCCCGGGGCTAACGTGCGGGGCTTAGTTCCTATGAGGCTTACGCCCTAAGCGCCCAACCGTACGCCCTAAACACGCCTAACGCCCAACGCTCAGGGCTCGCCTAACAGTTCTTACACAAATTATATTTTAAATTCCTTAATTAAAATCATTCACCCTCATAATTGTTTAACAAAATAATGATACTTAATAGTTTTTCATCTATAGAAATAGAAGATTGGGTGTAACTCATATAACAAGTCGTAGTATTGGATATTTACTATTTGAGAACGTCGTGAGGGTGAATATCACTTAATTTAAAAAAAAAACACATAGCGGAATTGTACATTTTCACTTGTCATTGGTCATAAGTCCTATGTATCAGAATTATCATATAATTTTATTTTTTGTTCGTGAAGAAGTTATGTTTTAATTGTAATATTGATAAATTTTATTGATTATTTGCTTATAGGGAGATAAAATGAATAGTATGATAGTAATAGTGTTTTAAGAAACTGTGTTTTTTTTTCGTGTTTGAACGTTAAAATGTTAGAATTGTTTTGCATTTCATAATAGTTTTTATTTCATTGTATTGTTTATACTTGTAAAATTATGTTATATATAATTACAAGTTATAAGCGGTGTATAATGGATTGCTTTGATCATTTTTTTGTGAGGATCAAGCGCGCGCGCGCGCTCACACACACACACACACATATATATAGTTTTCTTTTATTTTTTTATGTAATTTTACCTATTTAAAAATATTTATTGTAATTATATTATTTTAAGAAATACTAAAAATTAAATACCCATGGGGCTTACACCCCGTGCCTCGAGGCTTACGCCTCGTCGAGGCGTATGTAAAACGCCCCCGCCTTTTAAAACACTGATTTGTTTACACGTCACAAAAATAATTTCAAGTTAAAATCTTGAATTTTTGTCTATATCTACATAAATAACACTTTTTCCTTTTTTGCTGCTTTAATTAGATTTTGAGAGATAAAATAAAGCTTCATCTACTTAAACTTGTTTACTCGTCACAAAAATAGTATCAGGGTAGAATCTTGATTTTCTATATCTACACAAATAAAGCTTTTTCCTTCTTTGCTGCTTTAATTAGATTCTGAGAGATAAGGAAGTTTATTTAACGCTTTGCCACTTACGCTGCAGATTTACAATGAACCACAAATTAGGAAAATTAATTTAATTTCCTTTTTTTTTTTTTTTTTTTTTTACAGTTATCAAATGTGATTTGATTTATAGCATATAGGTTTTGAAATTTCTCCATACATACATATAAAGTCTTCACTTATCGCTTTCATCTGAGCACCGTATCACTTTTTTCTTCTTTTCCCGTAAATTCAGTCATTCTAGTCCTTCTCATTCTAGCTGTAACGTCATATGGCTAGACAATTCAACCATACGATGTTTAGAAACCCTTATCGTTAATTGAGCATCAAATTGACATCCTCAAGAACGACAACCAAAATTTGTCGGAGTATAAATTTTCGTTCAGAATAAAAAAAATTGCACCTTAATTACTATGTCACAGAGGAAAATGGTAGTTGGAGGTTGTAAAACCATACTCATTTCAACAGTCATATTGTGAAAAGGTTGTGTTCCGACATAGAGGAACAAGACACACGGTCCTACGAGATACATCAAATCTCTGAAAGTTTACATGTTTCTCTCCTGTGTCGACCAGACATGGTGCAAGACTTCGTAAATATGGCCTCGTTGATCCTTCACAAAAATGAAAGACCTAGCAGAATCCCAATCGTCGTCAACACAATCGTGTGTTTGTGCCAGTAATTCCCGCATCGAGGGATGCAGTTGAAGCACTGGAGAAGGTGAACGTGGAGAAGACAATGAATAGTGATCATAATTTTGGTGAAATTTTTATTTCCTAATTTTCATAATTTGAAGGCTGGTCACGAAAAATCTTTTCAACTCACAAAATTTCAACTTGTTTTCAAGTTAAATGCATGTCCACACAAACTCCTATTTCCAAATACAATTTTCAACTTAACTTCAAATACAACTTTTTTTAAATATCACATGTTTTTGTCCAAACGCCTACTTAGATTCCAATAACTACAATTCCTGTCACATGGGCTTACATGGAGCACGCTGATATGCAACGTCAGTCGATATAATCAAATGGCAATTGGAATACCTTGTTATTGGTGATAGCAAGAAATGTGTTGCTCCAGAGGAGCAAAAGGCCCTTGTTTCATACAAGGGAAGTGGCACAATTTTCCCATAGAAAGATTTGATCCTATCAAAAGACGTAAGCCACGGCCCAAAGTGGACCTTGACCCAGAGACCAACAGACTATGAAATCTCTTAATGGGAAAGGAAGGAAGTGCAGAGACAATGGACAAGGACAATTTAAAAATGGTGGGAAGATGAAAGGAAAGTTGTCCGGATGGATAGACTCTTTTGTCGCTTAACAAAGACTCGCATATACCTTGAACAAGGCACATTGAAGAATGAATGGTATAGGCACATTTATGAGACAAAAGAGTCTACCCATCCACGAACGACTCTCCTTTCATCTTCCCACCATTTTTCATTGTCCTTGTCCAATGTTTCTGCACTTCCTTCGTTTCCCATTAAGAGGTTCCATAGTCTGTTGGTCTCTGGGTCAAGGTCCACTTTGGGCCGTGGCTTACGTCTTTTGATAGGATCAAATCTTTCTATGGGATAATTGTGCCACTTCCCTTGTATGGAACAAGGGCCTTTTGCTCCTCTGGAGCGGCATATTTCTTGCTATCGCCGATAACAAGGTGTTCCAATCGCCTTTTGATTATATCGACTGACATTGCATATCTGCGTGCTCCTTGTAAGCCCGTGTGACAGGAAGGTTGTAGTTATTGGAATCTAAGTCGGCGTTTGGACATAAACATGTGATATTTAAAAAAAGTAGTATTTGAAGTTAAGTTAAAAATTTGTATTTGGAAATTTAAGTTGTGCTTGGACATGCATTTAACTTGTTAACAAGTTGAAAATTTGTGAATAGAAAAGATTTTTCTTGACCAGCTTTCAAATTTTGAAAAAAGGAAATGCTGTTTTCTAATCTTCTAGATACTGTCACTAAGCTTTTACAAAAGGAAGACCAAGGGGAAGGGCTCTAAAAATCCTTAGCTTCTGAACTTACCTCTACTGTCCAATGGTTCATCATTGACGTAATATATATACTGTTCAACGGTTAAATTTTGGTGAAGGCAGTGTTGAAGGTAGCAACAGTGTATACAAAAGAAATGCTCATGACTCTTCGTTTATGCTTTGCATAATTAGTCTACAAAAAACTCTTTGGCATTTTGTATTATTTCTTTATGAGCAGCTCCAATACTCTTTTCGATGTTTCCCTAGGAAGGAGATTAACAATCTAAGTGAGACGACTGTGTCTAACTTGTGATAGAGATAGCTGATTCATTTTATTTTTAGAGCACACTACACCAAAAGAGGCTTTTAGTGGCAATATATTTTTCTTTTAGCGGCAATAGTTATTGCCACAAAAACATGTACCAGCAATTGGTTAATGTCATTAGATCCAAGGTCGCTAAAGCCTTTAGCAGCATTTATTGTTGGGGCTAAAGTTTAGTATTGCCGGTAATAATTGATTCTAGAACATAATTAGCAGCAATTGAGTTATTGCCGCAAATTAATTGCCGCTAAAAGCATATTTTGTTGTAGTGGCATCACATCAGAACACTGCACTGCGTGTACTAATGTAACCATGGTATTTGACAGTGTGCCTAAAGCAGCAGTTTCTTTTCTTTCTTCACAAGTGGCCAGCAACATGCACATCCAGTAGCAACCCAAAAGTTTGGTTATATCAAAAAATTCATTGTTTTACTTCTACTAGATGTTAGTAATTAAACTATGTGTATGTGTTATTTTGCTGTGCTAAAAAAATGTGGTTGAAGTGTATTTACTGTTATGAACTATTTTGCAGGAAAAGATATACTGCGGATTAATCTCCAGATGATAATATATATGGGGGATATTTTGGCAAGAAAATAGGTAAAATTTTATCCTGACACTACTAAAAACAGAGTCAAAACCGAGGGCCAAAACAGAAGGACTAGGTCCATTTTTTGATGAAAACCGACCCAAAACTGAGTACTCTTTGGTTTCTCTTTCCCTTGTGTCAAGAACAATGTTAGTCATGTTTATTTTCATTTCCAGATTGTGCCCTTCCATGTTGATTCCTTTCAAGGATTTTCATTTTATGGATAAACTGAGATGCTACATTTTAGGGTGAATGCATTTAGAAAATTTAGCATTATTGCTCTATTACTTTCTCTGATGTTGCTCGAATTTTATATGGAGGTTAAAGGCAGATGCAAATTAATCTAAGTGGTATTGGGGATTTGTTGTTATTTTCTTTTTGATTTCTCCTTTGCGCGATTGATAGGTTTAACATACTGTAGTATGTATTTAAATATTCTTTCCAGGTCATTTCCCTATTTGGTTGGACATAGAGTCTGTGGAATGCAATAGAGGTGACATTGTTGACAGTTATACATAAACAGTGGAAATATTATTCACATGTTATAGGAGTAAGCTGAAAAGCATTTTATGTCATAGCAAATACCAGGAAAAATGATTTCACCAACGGAGTGAAAATCTTTATTAAGTCATACTTACAATAAGTAACTGTGGAAGTCTTTCTCTGGTTTGCCAATAATACTGAGTTGCTGTCATGACTTTGTAGCTGTTCTTCTTTCTTCTTCCTTCTGTTATGATATTTGTTTGTTTTGATCTTTGGTTATGGTGCTAATTCAGGTAATGCAGACAGGTGTTAAAAAGGATATAGAAAGCAAGCCGTTTATCTAAGGCATTTCATATAGAAAATATTCAGTTCACATATCCTAAGGATTATATGAAGAGGCTAATTATGGAGATAAATCACACTGTTATCAAGGTGTTGGCACCTGATAAAACTTTTAATTGTCTGATTATTGTCTCTATTGCACTAAAATCGCTTAAAGTTCTATAAAGTATTTGGTTTTAGGGAACTTTTCCATTAAGCCATTTTCCTAGAAAAGCAAAAGATCCATGTTTATGGTACCTGATGGAGTAGTCGAGGTGCGTGCAAGCGGGCAAATGAAAAGAAGTCACCACACATTTTTTGCCTCCGCTTTGAACCGGAGACCTTATAGTTTTCCTACTTCATTGACCACTAGGTCACACTCTTGGGTCCATATGAATTATAAAATATTTGTACACCATAATGTAATAAAATTATGAAACTTTGGGAGATCACAGGCTATCCAGTAGGTGAAATTTTGTGCTGATCTCAGTTGATATGGTTCATGTTCTCCTTGATTAAATGCATCAGAATTTGACATTATCTCAAAAGAACTTCTAGGCTGAGGAATTCTTAAGAGGTTTTAGTGGATATGAAGGGGAAAAAACAAAATAGAAACTAGAAGAATGAAATCCTTTTTACCTAATAAAGGAGATCATTTCTTAGTCCTTGTGTTTCCATTAACTAATAGACTTTGGTTGAATATTCTAGCCATTTACTTGACTTTCTTTTGATATGAAAATGTGTTAGTAATCAATGCCGCATGAAGTATGGTCTGTTTACTTTTGGTTGAATACTTTCTCCTTTAGTAATAATACCAAGGATCTCTTACATTTAACTGCCTTTCAAGATTTCCTTTTTCCTTTGGAGGTTATAGAAGCCAAAATTACCAATAGATGAAGTTCTAGCTAGATGTGGGATATCAGTGGTTTCCAGATGTCTGTGTTGTCCATCTCCTCAGTTAGAAACTTTGGATCATCTATTCCTTACAGTTGTATTTGCTAAAAGAGTGTGGAAATACTTTACAAGTGCAGCTGGGATTCAAGGACCTTTCATCCGAGTCAAACAGGCAGTTCATAAATTGTGGGAAGTGAAAGGCAATGAGAAGATAAAATGAATATTTCAAGCAGTTCCAGCAGTGCTTGTTTAGTTACACTCTTCTTTTTTTTTTTTTTTTTTTTGAAAATGTGCTTCTTTGGTTTATTTAGAAAATAAGAAATACAGTATTATAGGGAGTTTCATATTCATCTATACAATAGAGTGATCCATGATATTAGCAATACACTCTTACTACTGACCAGATATAGATATCCATGGTTCAAGCATTTGCCTGCATCATGGCCTCATCTAGTGAAGTATTTAGAAGATTACAGACCACACATATATAGGACAAAAATGTAATACTGATGGTCCTTCAAGAGGGAATCCAGATCCTAGTTTAGCTGCTTTATGTGTTAGAAATCATGAAGGGGGTTTGATATGTGCAAAGGGGAGTAAGACTGCCTGATTCAACAAATATATTTGCTGAAGCTGTTACTATTAAAGATGGTCTGGAGTTCTGTATTTCTATCATGGGCAAAGGGTCAAAAATACCTCTGAACTATTCGAAATAGGTCACTTATACCCTTCGTTAATTTTTCGGGTCAAAAATACCCTCGCCGTTACCAGACAAGGCCACAAATACCCCTCTGGTTAACGGGCTTCCACTGAATCCGATGTGGCAGTGCCACGTGGACGGCCACATCATCCTTTTGAATAGTTCAGGGGTATTTTTGACACCCCACCCCCCCCCCCCCCCTAAAAAAAAAAACAATTAACCAAAGTTCTGAAATTTTTTCTTTTTTCACCAGCCACCCCGCCCCCCCGCCCCCCCGCCCCAAAATAAATTAATTTTTTTTCACCCCTCACCCCCCCCCCCCCCCCAAAATACATAACTTCTTTTCAAGAAATTTTTTTTGGGGTGGGGGTGGGTGGGTGGAGTAAGAAACCAAAAAAAAAAAAAACTTTTTGGTTTTTTAAAACCAATTTTTTTTTTGAAAAGAAGTTTTGATTTTTTTTTGGTTTTGTTTTTGGTTTCTTACTCCACCCACCCACCCAAAAAAATTAATTTTGTTTTAAAAAAAAAGTTTTTGTTTTTGATTTTTTGCAACACCCACCACCCAAAAAAAAAATCTTGAAAAGAAGTTATGTATTTTTTTTTTTTGGGGGGGGGGGGGGGGTGTGGTGAAAAAAATCAGAATTTTTTTGGGGGGTGGTGAGGGTTGCTAGTGAAAAAAGAAAAAATTTCAAAACTTTTGTTAATTTGTTTTTTTTTGGTTGGGGGGGGGGGGGGGGGTCAAAAATACCCCTGAACTATTCAAAAGGCTGATGTGGCCGTTCACGTGGATAATTGTTTCCACGTGGCATTGCCACATCAGATTCACTGGAAGGCCATTAACCAGAGGGGTATTTGTGGCCTCGTTTGGTAACAGCGAGGGTATTTTTGAACCAAAAAATTAACGGAGGGTATAAGTGACCTATTTCGAATAGTTCAGGAGTATTTTTGACCCTTTTCCCTTCTATCATTATAGTTTGCCACCGCGTCAGTGCATGCCTTACCTGCGCTTCGCGCTACCATTGCACCAACTGGCTCCCTTGATAGGTCGCCATAGAATGCACATAACGTCTTACTCTGACGTCGTATTGACGAACGGTTTGATGATTTGGAAACCAGACTCGTTAAACTTTAATTTGATAGGTGGATCACCTCGTAACTTTGAATACAAAGGGAGAAAAGCTCCAAGGAATATGACATATATCCATGAACTTGTGAACATAAATTGCGACGACCTTTGCCGATTTTCAATTTACAACTTGCTTGACTTCAAAACCTAACGGATGACTATTATATGATTGATATTTGGCACAAATATCATGTTTTGTGTCGTATTACAACTTTTTCTTATGACTTTTATCGCGTAATTCATGACGTAACCGTCGTATTTGAACTTATGTCGTTACATTTTCATGTGTATAGGTACGATGACGACAAACGATGGAAAATGTGCTTGAAATGATTGGAATTCGTAACATATGATGATTGGCTGAGGTGACGAGTCGATGACCGCAAAGGACGAACAAAGAAGAAAAAGAAGGGTTAACCATTGAAGGGACCTCGCTTTCCTTCCGCATCGCGGAAGGATCGCGAGAAGCTCCAGAAATTCAGGCCATCGACCCGCATCGCGTGAAGAAAGCGGAACAACTAAACTCAGTCATCAGGGTGCGCGATCGACCCGCATCGCGTGAAGAAGGAGAGAAGCTGCAGATCATTGCGCGATCCTTCCGCGATGCGGAAGGAAAGCGGGACTCTGCGGATGTTTTCCCGATTAGACTAGGATTTGGATTCCTTATTTATTATTTTTACCCTAGCCTATATATAGACGTTTTTATAGCTGAGAACGGTATTCTGGGATTATTCAAGGATTTGTAAGCCACCGTTCTCCTTTTTCTCTCTCTAGGTTATTTTATTTTTCATCTTTTTCAACCCTAGTTTATTCATGGCTTCTTTTGTCTATGATCGAACCATGAGTAGCTAATCTCCTAATTCTAGGGTTGTGGCGCAAGACTTGAAAGTTGATGTGATGACAATTATTATCTATTGATTTTCCATATTGTGGGTTGCTTATTTATTCTTGATTTCAATTGTTTGATTATCTGGCCAATAGTTAGACACTATCTGTGGTGCGTGAATTGAACTTGAGAAAGGGAATTCACGTACGTAATAAGAATAAATAGAGTTTGTTCGATTTAATCGTTTCGCTAATGAGGATAGAGATATACCCTTTAGCCCTACTTAGTTGAAAACGGAGAAATAAACGTGTTCTTGTTACCTCTGATGACCATAGAGATATAGGCGTTATAGTAACATCTACAAGCTTGTGAGTAGTTCGAGAGAATATCATAAAGCATAATTAACCCGTTAACTAGTAACCCAGGAAATAAAATAGGTGGAATTGTCTGAAGATCAACTGGATTGTCGAAAGCCATAACCCTAGATCTTTCTCTCATCTGATAATTCTTACAGTCCTTGTCAACATAGTCCCAGTCATAAAAACACCCATCACAAATTGTTTACTTTTCAAGTTTTAGTTTAGTACAACAAACAATCTTGATTTTCACTTTCTTGAATAGTTTCATTCGAATTTGAATTAGTTTGACAGTAGAATCTAAGTCTCTGTGGGATCGATATCTGGACTTAACAGTCTATATTACTTGTACGACCACGTATACTTGCGTGTGCGTTTGGGAGCAACAAGTTTTTGCCATGACGATTAGGGGAAGTCTGAGTACCCAAAGTTGAAAGCTGAGGAGCATGCCAGAGTTTTAAGTGTGGGGTCATTCGCCCCTTGATGATGAGAGCATGTTGCTAGCTAGGCCCTAGTGGGCCCCAGGGAGTATTTCTTACCTTGCTGGAGCTTTATTTGATTTCAAATATACATGCATTGAGGGCATTGCATAGTTTTAAGTGTGGGGTGGGAAAATACGTCCCTGGTTTGTAACAACATGTTTTGAGGTTGCGGATGATGATTAGTATGCCTTAGGTTTTTTTTTTCGTTTTCCACCACAGTTATGCCCCTTTTCTTCGGGACACATTGTACAGGACTCACCCAATTGCTGTCCGAGATAGGATAAATAATGCAGCTGTCAAGCCACTTGATTACCTCTTTCTTTACCACCTCCTTCATGATCGGGTTCAGTCGCCTCTGACACTCAATACTGGGTTTGCTGCCTTCCTCCAATAAAATTTTGTGCATGCAAAACGAGCTACTAATGCCCCGAATATCAACTATCGACCACCCGAGGGCTCGGATTCGATCTCTTAGCACTCGCAATACACGTTCCACCTGCACATCAGTCAAATAAGCAGAGAGGATTACGGGCAACGTGTCTCCACTACCCAAGAAAGCATAGCGAAGGTGAGGAGGCAATGGTTTCAACTCAAGAACGGGAGCCTCTTCAATAGATGGTTTCGGCTTCTTCCATGACTCTGGTCTGTCTAGCTCCTCAAACGGTGTATGTGCTCGTAGATAAGCACATGAAGTGTCAAGAATGCTAAGACACTCTTCCACTTCTGTATCAATCATCAGATCTCCCCCATACACCAAAGCTGTCTCCAACGGGTCTCGCGAGGCTAGGAAGTGATCCAATTCGGCATTTGTGAGCTCAGGTTCCACCACAGAAATCATCTTCAATTCCTCATAATGGGCTGGAAGTCTGGTGGCTTTAAACACATCAAAAGTCGCCTCTTGCCCATTAACTGTCATGGACATCTTTCCATCTTTCACTCGGATCACAGCATCAACAGTAGCCAAGAAGCCTCTCCCCATGATGAGAGGAACACTCTTATCTGCCTCATAATCAAGTATCACAAAATCAACTGGCAGAATAAACGGGCCTACCTTCATAAGAACGTCCTCAATAATACCATCAGGATAAGCAAGAGAGCGATCAGCCAACTGCAAAGTAATAGTGGTTGGCCTAGGCTCTCCCAAACCCAACGTCCGGAACACAGAGGTGGGCATCAGATTAATACTAGCACCCAAATCACACAATGCTAGCCCAACCTCAATGTTGCCAATCGTAATAGAAATTGTGAAGCTGCCCAGATCTTTCAACTTTGGCGGGATTTTACTCCTCACTCTAGAACTGCACTCCTCAGTAAGTGCAACTGTCTCAAACTCTGTCCAACGCCGTTTGTTCGCGACCACATCTTTAATATATTTTGCATATTTTGGGACTTCTTGTAGAAGTTCCACCAAAGGTATGTTGATGTGTACCTGTTTTAAGAGTTTAAGAAATTTCTTGCAAGCTGAATCTGCCTTCTGTTTCTGAAGTCGCTGTGGAAAGGGAGGGGGGTGGTCGCACCACTTCCTCTACATGCTGATCTGCGACTGTTTGATTTGGTTCCGCTCGCTTAGCAGGGATAAGTTCTGCCTCTGCTATGTTCTTTTTTTTCGGTGGCACTTCCTCTAGCTCTCTACTATTCCTCAAGGTGACTGCTTTGCATTCTTTTGGATTCTTTTCAGTATCGCTCGGAAGAGCACCCGGAGGTCTGACATTCTGCATAAGAGCCATCTGCCCCATCTGACGCTCAAGCTCGTGAATAGACTTCTGCATCTCACTCTGAATTTTTTTATTTTGCTGCTACATCGCCTGATTTTGAGCTATGAGCTGCTTCATCATTTCCTCTAAATTGTTGGCTGGTTGAGCTTGAGGTTGCTGATAATTGTTCGGCTTGTGGAAATCCTGCTTCCCAAATGGAGTGTTGTAATTATTCCCATAATAGTTTCCCCGATTGCCAATACCGCGATTCTGCTGCCCCACAAAATAGACAGACTCTGGATTCAATGGACAATTGTTATAATCATGAGGTTAACCGCAACTTACACACGCTGCCTGCTGAATGTACTGAACTGGTTGAATCTGCTGAGCTTGACGAAACACCCTCAACATCACATTAGTAAGAGTACCTATATCAGCCCGAATAGCTGCAACATCATTAACTTTAAGAACTTCAGCAGCCTTTTGTGGTAACGCCCGGCTAGTCTCGTTATACTCATGATGACCC
The DNA here is from genome assembly GCF_019175385.1 of Lycium barbarum. Taxonomy (NCBI): domain Eukaryota; kingdom Viridiplantae; phylum Streptophyta; class Magnoliopsida; order Solanales; family Solanaceae; genus Lycium; species Lycium barbarum. The sequence continues at coordinate 7,635,070 of NC_083343.1, forward strand.
TCAGACATCATCTCAAGGAGATCTTCCATCTCTTCATATGTTTTGTTTAATATCTGACCTTGAGCTGAAGCATTCAGCAGGGCCCTTGATTCATGGTTAAGACCCTCCACAAAATAGTTGCCAATGATCTCCTTTGGTTGCATGTGATGGGGGCAATCTCGCAGATAACCCTTATACCTTTCCCAAGCGTGTGGTAGAGATTCAGAATCTCTCTGAGTGAAGTTAGCAATTCTTCCTCGCAGCTCCTTTGTCTTCTTGGATGAGAAGAACCTGTCGATAAACTTATTTGATAATATCTCCCAAGAAGTGATAGAACCGGCAGGTAGATTTGTCAACCATTCCCTTGCTTCGCCAATAAGTGAGAACGGAAATAAGGACAGCTTCACATAATCATCGGGAACATCTCTATATTGGAAATTTTCGCTCAGCTCCACGAACTGCATCAAGTGCTTATGCGGGTCTTCACTAGATTTACCCATATACTGGCACGTATATTGCACCAGCCGCACTGTTCCTTCTTTTAGCTCGAAATTTCCAGTAATGTCAGGCCTAACAATAGCTTTAGCAATGGTCTCCATACTTGGCCTAGCATAACTGGATAACAAAATTCGTTGTTCTTGCGCCCTCGCAGCTGCTCTCTCTCCCTGTTCATCTGCGTTTCTTGCTCTATCCCTTTCTGCCTGTTCAAGAGCAAGTCTTGCTGCTTCGTTAGCCATTTGTCTCTGTCGTCGGAAGGTTCTCTCGATTTCTTGATCAAGATTAACTAACGATTGTCCTGAACTTCTTGTGCTTGGCATAAACCAGAGAAGCCTGAAGAATCACAAGTAGAACAACGAAGAAAAGTAAAGACTTGAATAGAAAAACAAACCCAAATTAGAAAAACAGTAAATTTTTCTAAGTCCCCGGCAACGGCGCCAAAAACTTGTTGCTCCCAAACGCACACGCAAGTATACGTGGTCGTACAAGTAATATAGACTGTTAAGTCCAGATATCGATCCCACAGAGACTTAGATTCTACTGTCAAACTAATTCAAATTCGAATGAAACTATTCAAGAAAGTGAAAATCAAGATTGTTTGTTGTACTAAACTAAAACTTGAAAAGTAAACAATTTGTGATGGGTGTTTTTATGACTGGGACTATGTTGACAAGGACTGTAAGAATTATCAGATGAGAGAAAGATCTAGGGTTATGGCTTTCGACAATCCAGTTGATCTTCAGACAATTCCACCTATTTTATTTCCTGGGTTACTAGTTAACGGGTTAATTATGCTTTATGATATTCTCTCGAACTACTCACAAGCTTGTAGATGTTACTATAACGCCTATATCTCTATGGTCATCAGAGGTAACAAGAACACGTTTATTTCTCCATTTTCAACTAAGTAGGGCTAAAGGGTATATCTCTATCCTCATTAGCGAAACGATTAAATCGAACAAACTCTATTTATTCTTATTTCGTACGTGAATTCCCTTTCTCAAGTTCAATTCACGCACCACAGATAGTGTCTAACTATTGGCCAGATAATCAAACAATTGAAATCAAGAATAAATAAGCAACCCACAATATGGAAAATCAATAGATAATAATTGTCATCACATCAACTTTCAAGTCTTTCGCCACAACCCTAGAATTAGGAGATTAGCTACTCATGGTTCGATCATAGACAAAAGAATCCATGAATAAACTAGGGTTGAAAAAGATAAAAATAAAATAACCTAGAGAGAGAAAAAGGAGAACGGTGGCTTACAAATCCTTGAATAATCCCAGAATACTGTTCTCAGCTATAAAAACGTCTATATATAGGCTAGGGTAAAAATAATAAATAAGGAATCCAAATCCTAGTCTAATCGGGAAAACATCCGCAGAGTCCCGCTTTCCTTCCGCATCGCGGAAGGATCGCGCAATGATCTGCAGCTTCTCGCCTTCTTCACGCGATGCGGGTCGATCGCGCACCCTGATGACTGAGTTTAGTTGTTCCGCTTTCTTCACGCGATGCGGGTCGATGGCCTGAATTTCTAGAGCTTCTCGCGATCCTTCCGCGATGCGGAAGGAAAGCGAGGATCTGCAGTCGATTAACTCTCCTTTTCAGTTCGTCGTTTTCGTTCGTCGACTCTTCACCTCAGCCAATCGACATATGCTACGAATTCCAATCACTTCAAGCACATTTCCCATCATTTGTCGTCATCGTACCTATACACATAAAATATAACGACATAAGTTCAAATACGACGGTTACTTCATGAATTAAGCGATAAAAGTCATAAGAAGAAGTTGTAATACGACACAAAACATGATATTTGTGCCAAATATCAGTGCTCCAAATACCTTAAAACACAGCTTACTTAACATGTCAAGATCTTCTAAGCTTACCCCAAAGGTAGTGTTCCATATTAGTTGTTAATCATCCTGAAATGCATACGCAATTTGCATAAAAGGGATAGAACTTATGTGTACCAAAAAAATGATAGAACTTATACTCTTTTAAGAAGGTAAAATAAACTGTTGTAACACACACAATATATATGAAGCTCACTTAGAAGACAATCCACTTACCACTATGTCAAGCTGGAAAATCAATGTTAATATGGTCATTCAAATATGCCATGTATGGTTTTACTACCAATCTACCTCATACAATACGATTTGCATGCAAAATAGATAACAAATTTGTAGAATTTCATGAAATAAGAATCTAGAAAAATACCCATTAAAGCGTGAATAACCCGGATGAAAGCAACATTCAATCCCGCAATCTTCTATTATGTTGCTCGAGAAAGCGCATAACTCAACCTTGTGTGGAAAGACGTTTGGCACTTATGTTCTTATACCTATAGGAAAAAACCAAAAGTATATAGGTTTACTGTTGCTCCCAAAACACACATGTAAGTGTTCATGACTGGCGAATACTAAAGTGATAAGATCAAGTATTGTTCCCACAAGGGCTAGTGATTAACTATTTATTAAATTAAACTAATTGTAATTTATTCTTTTGAAAATCGTAACATGTCGTAGTTCGAGTGTTTCGATAAAACATACTAACAAATCCAAGGGGTTATCAATATATTTGACCCTAATCATTGAATATAGTTTCAGTAATTTTTTTATAAATTACTGAGAAATTTCTAAAACTGAAATCTTAATATTATAAATTTTGGGTGGGGGGGGGGGGGGGGTTACTTAAGAGGCATGTACAAAGAGACTAATATATATAGGTTAAACTAGTTAAATATATATCCTGAACCCACCTCTTCGTTATAATGCACCCCTTTTCTCTGAATCAGCCTCTATGTGTATATTGTCACGACCCAGCTAGGGACCGTGACGGGTACCCGGGGCTAGCCACCGAGCACCACTCGCTCTAATACTCATCTTACTCATTTAGTGCTCTTTTACCAATTTTATACACGAATTGTAGGAAAATCATATTTTATATAGAAACATAAATACTTATATACATTTGTCTCTCGGCCATCAAAATAATATATACATAATAATAACATCTTGTGAGACCATCTGACCCACACTGCGTATCTACGAGCCTCTACTGACATACTAAACATATAGACGGAACAAGACTTCGTCGTGCCCAAAATATGCATATATACCAAAAGAAGAATCATAGGCACCTCCGGACAATGGAGTGCTCTCAATCAGCTGACAGCTACTAAGGGTCTGGACCAAGCTCACCTCCCTGTCTACCTGTGGGCATGAACACAACGTCCAAAGAAAACGGACGTCAGTACGAACATTGTACTGAGTATGAGAGGCATAAACAATGAAGAAAGACAGTGATAATATAATGTGAACATCAATATGAAACATCTGAATCTGAATGACAATCATAAAAGAAGTAATGCATGCTGTCTTACTCATACTCATCATAATCTCATATATGCATAATATGCAAGCTGCCCGTCCATATCGGAACGGTGTGATAATCAATAACATTAGCCCGCGTCCAGGCCTCCCGCGTCCGGGGTACCATCTCATGCCGCCCACTAGTAGTGTCTGCCCATGCCAAAAGGTCATGGTGTATCCGTATAGCTGCCCGCCTTGGCGGTGACTGCCCGGCCAACTAGGCGCGGTGTAATATGATCATGACATGCTCATCAAAAATACTTGTAATAATATGCTTATCATAGTACATGCATAAGATTCAAGATCAACTGTACTCTGTCGGGGTGGCATAAGGTCGTGATCCCCCGATTTCATTATGGAGCAATTATTGACATTCTGCCTCACCTTGAAGGAATTAGTACATAAGGTGAGTGTAAGAAATAAATAGCATCATTATCAATATGGCATCATCATATCATATCTCCTATCTCTTATCTTATATAGACATTTATGGACTTAGGCTTCTAGCTTTCCGGAAAATAGGAACTCATGAAGAGGAAAAGAACTTATGCTATAGGATTCATGCCATTAGAAAGAAAGGACTAGCCTCACATACCTTTGTCGTTTAGCTATGTTATCGTTAACTTGCTCTCCCCCAATGTCACGTCGTTACCTTCACGGGAGAATTCATATTAACATTAGTTAATAGATTATAAGAACGCGTCGTAAATTCTAAAGAAAATTGGGCAGCATTTCCCCTGTAAACTTAACAATCCTCGAAATTCCAACTTAGCCAAACGTCAATCAAAATACCAACAACAACAATACCAACAATTTCATATCAAACTAGACTTAAATCCATTCTTAAATTACTCCCAAAACAGCCCAATATACATTCGGATGCCAATGCTTGTATACACTTCTTTATTTCCGTATTTCCATAATATAACAACAACAACTACAGCCAATCCCCCGATATTCCAGCCCACAAAACAGTCCATAATGACCATAAAACAATCCCCAAAATATCATCGCAAAACAGCCACAAATATTATACCAAACAGCTCCAGAATATAGTCACAAAATAACCACGAAAATTACATAAAACAGCTCAAAAATATTGTCACAAAACAGCCACGAAAATTACATAAAACAACCCCAAATATCGGCACAAAACAGCCCGGTATACGCTTTGTATACAATATCTTTATACACTTTATTCTCCCAAATTCAAGAACAACAACTTATCAACAACATCAACAACAATATCAACAACCTCATATAGCAATATAAGCACCTAGAAATCTCTCAAAGTTCCAATAAAAAAAACAACCCTCAAGGCAACCATATGAACCAACTAATCTATGACTTCATAACATAATTCCCTTCACTTTAAACTAGGGAATTCTCCCATGAATAACTTAATTAACAAGAATTGAGTATATTACATACCTTATTGCCCAGAAAACTCAACTAAAATCCTAGCTCCAAGCTTCAATAATCCGCCACACATCAAGCACCAAATACTATAATCCTTTCCTAACTAGTTTCCAATTTCCTAAAATGAAATCTTGATTTGATTTGGAGGAATTCAACTTGAAAGATTTAGAGAGCTTTTAGGAGGGTTTGGGAGGGTTTAGAGAGAGTTTAGAGTGAGAGAGAGAGAGGGGTAGAAAATGAAAAAAAAAATCAGATTTTTTCGGTTTTTAATTTCTGATTTTTACTGTTCACCGGGTACTGTTCATCCGCGTCTACTGTTCACCCGCAGAATTATTTCATGGACTCAATTTTTTTTTTGTGAGGTGTAACATATATGGTCTTGGATGCTCAGATTCTTTAGGAACTAAAAACATGATTGACAAAACTAAAGAAATTGGTTAATTATGTCTTTTTAAGTGCAGAGGTTGATCTATTTTTGTTCTCTTATATAACATTAAAAGACATAATCAATGTTTACTAAATGGGAATATTTTGTTCTATCCTAGTCGAACCTCAATGTACTTATTCATTAGTAGCTTCTGGACACGTGTATTCCATGATATATAGATCTAATTCTATGATGTAATTCTTGGAAGTCCGTTAGGTATTTAGGTTTTTTTTTTTCCTTTCTACGAAACAAATTTCGATATGTAAGATGATTTGTTACCTTCTTTGACATGTCATATGTTCTTCTACTTATATATATATGTGTGTGTGTACGTGTGTTTCTTCTTGTACATCATTGAAGTTGAGATAAATAAAACTTCAGTTGACTTATCAAACACATTTTCTTCCTCCCTTGATCATTAAACACATTTCTGAGCCAAGATTTCGATTTCTCAAATAACGATAGAATCTCTGATTGTTCTTATGTTAGTGTTTTACTATAAAAGAAAGAGATCGGGTAAATTGCAAAAGAAGTTGAAATTCATAAATGTTAGATTTAACGTTCATATTTTAAGATCATTTGTTAGTTGACTTTGTTAGAGGGCTGAATTTTAATTTCATAAAATTCTACATTCAACTTCAGAAAATACCAGCTTAAACACGATAAGAATAAGAATATGTATCACCATTGACCTAAATTGCAATTAATATCCCAAAGCAACAAAGAAAACGCTAGTAACAGTGGAGAAATAAGAGGGAACACTCGTGATGATCACCTCACATGATATTTATATCGTGAAATTCAACATAACTACATAACTTATTACTACTAAAACTAGACAGAAGAGGAAGTAAAGAAGTGGCGTTCACAATGGGCTTGGTAATTAGCCTAATATTGAAAATTTCTTGGCTATAACAAAGGTAGCACTAGGTAAAAGGGTCAAATTTACCCCTCTACTATGTGAAAAGGATTAAATTTACCTTTCGTTATACTTTAGATCCAAATATACCCTTAATGTTAATTAAATGGTTCAAATATACCCCCTACCGTTAAAATTGTCTAAGGTGGATGCTCAATCTCACGTGGCACTGCCAGTTTGATGGCGAGGACATACATGGCATGCCACCTCACCACTCTCCACCCATTTACCCAATCCTCCTCTTCTTCTTCTTCCATTACTAGTGCCACCATCAACACCACCATGACATCATCCATTTTTTTAAGGTCCATTTCTCCCTTGGTTCCTTTGTGTTTAATGTAAGTTCAGTTAGTATCGTGAAATCACATATTCTGTGATTTGTTGACGCTCTATTTCTTGAGTTCGGTTAATGTCAAATGGTTCTTGAATGTCTGGCATTTGTTTAAATGAGATGATAATTCTTAGTTTCTGTTTGATTTGAGTTATATTAGACAAAATAAGATGGGTGTATATGAAAATGCATATTGATTGAATGTCAGAATAGTTTTCAAATACTAGTTAAATTACTTTAGCAAATGGAATTGCTGAGTGACTGAGTCTTCCAATTAAATGGTCATACAGCGATTTGATTAAAATGAAAAGTATAGTTCGGCATGGTGGTTGAGTGAAGGTATAATTGCTGAAAATGATGGTTAATTTGATGGTGGCACTGGTGGTGGAAGAAGAAGAGGAGTGGGTAAATGGGTGGAGAGTGGTGAGGTGGCATGCCATGTGTTACCAAGTCATCAAAAAGGCAGTGCCACATGAAATTAAGCATCCACCTTAGACAATTTTAATGGTAGAGGGGTATATTTGAACCATTTTGTTAACATTAAGGGTATATTTGAACCCAAAACATAACGGAGGGTAAATTTGATCATTTTCTCATAGTAGAGGGGTAAATTTGACCCTTTTCCCGTAGCACTATTTCCTACTGAAAATCAATAACGACCACATCATAGATAAAATTTGTATGACCAAATTCAGTTTCAGGATAATAATTATGAAAGTATACATAGAAGAGGAACAACTATAAACTTTGAGGGAGCTCAACAAAAGTAACAGAGAAAAAAAAAAAACCTTACCTGATGTGAAACTTATAAATTGGTTGTGTATGCGGTAGATAGTTAGCAAGTATGTCAAATGAAAAGAATATTTTTTTATGAAAAAAGAAGGATTTTTCCAATTGAGAATGGTTTTTGGCAAAATCATCTTAATTGATTTCATTATCTGTTTTTATAAGTGAAAGAAAGAAACGAAAAGGTTGAAATGAATGGATATATATTAATTGTAGGAAGCTAAAAGGAACAAACATTGAATGGAAAAATGAAGATAGTTTGCACGTTGCATTAAAGTGCCAGAAAATGCAAGCAATACCAAGAATTTGAATAGGCTGCAATAAGTGATGGGAGTACATAATTATCTTTTGGAAGGTAGATTGACATTTTGGTACAAAAATATTATAGGAATAGTGTTTAAGAAGTAAAATGGAAATTTAACTTTAACTTTAAGAGCGTCCCACTTTTAGTATAATATGATAAGTTAACAGACTTAGTGTCACGTAACACACATCATGATTATGTAAGAAAGCTAAGTACAATATCTAAGGATACTCCTAAACTTAAGGGATCATTTGAGATAAAAATTTATCGAGTTTCTAAAAATGGGTTTAGCTACTTAGATTTTGTCACGACCCAGCCCCGTGGGCCGCGATTGGTGCCCTACTTGGGCACCCAAACGGACATACGAACTAAATCATCATTTTTAAACAGAGTTGAGAACGAATATTATCTTGCGCGATTGCGCGTACAAAACATTATATCAGAATCAGAAGAGGCAGCGGAATATACATCGCCGAACATATGCACATATATCAAAAAGCCGGCAAGGCTATCAAATATGTCAAAAGCCGACAAGGCTGTCAAATGGCACAACGGCCCAAAACGCATATACAAATGCACGCCGACAAGGCTGCCACAAACATATACAAAATGCACGCTGACGAGGCTGCCATAACGAATAGAGTCATGCAAACACATCCGTACAGAAGTAGGCACACACACCCACAAATACGTCTACAGACCTCTAAACAGACAAACCGAATCATATGGCGGGACAGGGCCCCGCCGTGCCCCTGAACAAATACATATATACATAGCGAACGAATATATACCAAAATGTGTGCTCTGAAATGAGAAGAGCACTCCAAACAGCAGAAGAGGGTGTCCTAAATGGGTAGATCACCAAACTGTGCGCCTGTACCTGCGGGCATGAAACGCAGCCCCCGAAGAAAGGGGGTCACTACGAAATATGTACTGAGTATGCAAAGCAGAATATACATAAAGCAAATCTGAGACATAAACGAAATGGAAGTACCAAACATAAGTGCAAATCCAACATATCAAAATTTGCTTACTTTCAAAAATATGTAAGTAATGCATAGGGTACAGAAGAATATGGTCGCCCACCCGTCGATGGCGCCATAACACAGCATAACACCAAAAAGTTTCAAATCTCCATATCCCCGTCACATATCACATCACAACATAACGCCATACACAGCATAACACCAAATATAGGTGGAACCCAACCCTCTTTTGTGAGTAGCTCGGTGAACCATAAACACAGCATAACTCCGGAGTATATCAAAATGTGCACGACAACAGAACCGGCCCGGGACTCGGCGAAAGGAATAACAGAATGCACGAGTAGAGTCGTGAGTAGTCATATGCATAAAATCATTATCATAAATTCAAACATAAGTAAAATGATCATATTTGAAATCGGAATAATAATCATACCAAATTCTTTCAAAGATTCTCTGAATTACATAAAGGAAAGTCGCGGGACCCACGGACGGGTATTTACCCAAGTCGGGCCCGCCTATGGAAAACATACGTATCATACATAATGCAAACTTTTATAAAAATATTGGAGCAATCCGAGCATTTATGTGAAATGTATGGCATTCAGAAATTTCGAAGTTCTTTAAAGTGAAACCTTTTTGCGCAAAGTTCAGAAAGCAATTATTTCAAATACATAAAGGTTCATATTTCATCAAATCATACATAAGAGTGCCAAGGAACATATATAGATCATATCATGCTCGGATTTCGGATTTGGAATTTCCTTAAGGGTCTAATCTAGCCTATGTAAAACTAAGACATGCCAAAAAGAAGGGAGGTTGCTTTACATACCTCGTACGCACTCCAAGATGGCCAATCTAAAGTAAATTCCAATCTACGCCTCAGGCTCCCCAAGGTCTACAAATATGCCAACGAATATCCAATATTAAACATAGGCACTTAAGCCATTTATTCCAACTAACATTAAATTCTACAGAAAATTCGGCAGCATTTCCCCTGTAAATAGGCCATCCCGAGAATTTAACTCGCTCAAAATCAACAACAACAACCACAATAACCAACCTAGCAACATCGATAATCAATTCGAAAGGCAAAATAATAATAGTAGCTCTCTTTTACACCATTCGACAACTTTCCAATTATTCAATTCAATGGCTTACTTTCAAGCCACAATATCGTTCGTACATTCGATTATTAACCCAAACTCATACTAACAACATTCGAGAACATTCTAAACAATTCACATAATTTTTCCAACAATCCACAATTTCTCCAAATTTTTGGCCGAAAACAGCCCCTACCCGTGAGCAGCCCACTGGGCACACTTCCAACTTTCAATTCATGTTTTGTATCACAATTCACAGTATAACGATACCATTTTCATAAAATATACAAATTACATCAACGCACAATAACCCTCAAATCAGCCCGTACAATCTCAACATCAATCTTAAGACATTAAATGCTCAATTCCAAACTAGAATTCGTAACGACGACACGAAAGCGCTTAAGCGATAATAATGCGATATTCGGCATAATCTATGACTCACATTCGTTCACACTACACATATTCATATGTTAATGGTTCTCATATATAAGGATTGCATTAAATGCACAAAGTTCTCCAAATCAGTCCGCAACGCTTACTATATCAATTCGGGACATTTAACTCTCATTTCCAACATACAAATCATCACAACAACCATTACGACGCTAAGCAATATTAATTCATTCTTTGCTACCATTTGGAGGCTATATACACGGCTACACTACACATATACATGTATCGATGATTTTTTATTCTCTTCTCCACTCGACGACAATCAATATGCTACAAGCAATTAATTCATCAACCCAATACCACACCACACATATACTTCACACGGTCAACACCCAACACAAAACCCAACTTCAACATTTGATATTTCATGATTTTTATCCATTTTAGCATACTACAATATGCATACAACATTTATAACTCCAAAAACAAGATTAGAACTCACCTTTATTCTCCAATCCACCCATAGGCTAGGGTTTGCAAATGGGCAAAATGAGTGGTTGAATGACCCAACAATACTTCCACGCTACTTAGGGACCTCCAAATAGTGGGTTTATACCAAAGAAATAATTTTAGAGAGGCAAAAATGGGACTTGATTTTTCTTGGTTGTGGCCGAGAACCATGGGGGAGTGGAGGCTCTCCAAGTCTTGTTATTTTTCTTTAAGTGTAGAAGTGGGAAATGAGAAAGATGACTTAGTCTTCTTTTTTTTAAGTATCCACAAATATCTCCCTTTGTTTATGGCCCACACATGTGTTGGACCAATTAAAATTGGCCACACAATGTGTGGGACCATTTCAAGTCCACACGGCCACCATGGCTTTTGGTGCAAGATTTTTAAATTCCAATTTTATGAATTGTGGTCCCAATTTTTCCTAAGTGTCCAATGCCCTCAATTTCATATTCAACTTATGTCTCAAAATAAAATCAAATGGTCAAAAGTCCCGACTTCAAATCCCGGAATAGTCTTGGCCCTTAATTGTCATAGTTAATCCGGGTTGTCCCAATGTATAAAAATACGGGACGTAACAGATTTGTTTACACGTCACAAAAATAATTTCAAGATAAAATCTTGAACTTTTGTCTATATCTACCCAAATAACACTTTTTCCTGTTTTGCTCCTTTAATTAGATTTTGAGAGATAAAATAAATTTTTATCTACTTAAACTTGTTTACTTGTCACAAAAATAGTTTCAGGTAAAATCTTGAATTTTTTTCTATATCTACACAAATAACACTTTTTCCTTCTTTGTTGCTTCAATTAGATTTTGAGAGATAAAATGGAAGTTTATTTAACACTTTACCACTTATGCGGAAAATTATTTAACTTCCTTTTATTACCATTATCAATTGTGATTTGATTTGAAGTATATAGGTCTTGAAGTTTCTCCATCCTTGTATACATATATATAAAGTCTTCAATACTTATCGCTTTCATCTAAGCACAGTTTCACTTTTTGCTTCTTTTCTCACAAATTTACTCATTCGAGTCCTTCTCATTCTAGCTACAACATTGTATGGCTAGACAATTCAACCATACGATGTTTAGAAACCCTTACCGTTGGACAATCGAGAATCAAATTGACATCCTCAAGAACGACAGCCAAAATGTGTCGAAGGATAAATTTTTGTTCTATTTGAATAAAAAATTGCACCTTAATTACTATGTCACGGAGGAATATGGTAGTTGGAGGTTTTAACCATACTCATTTCAACTATCATATCGTGAAATGGTTGTGTTTCGACATTGAGGAACAAGACACACGGTCCTACGAGATAGATCAAATCCTTGAAAGTTTACATGTTACTCTCCCATGTCAACCATACATGGTGCAAGACTTTGTAAATATGGCCTCATTGATCCTTCACAAAAATGAAAGACCTAGCAGAATCCCAATCGTCGTCGACATAATCCATCGTGTTCTTCAGACAATTCCGAATCCTTATCATAGCTGATGAGGATGAGGCTGGGTTTGACGGAGCAAGTCGCAAAAAATTTCTTGACCTTGGAAGCGACTCGTTTGTTTGTGCCAGTATTTCCCGCATTGAGGGATGCAGTTGAAGCACTAGAGAAGGTGAAAGTGGAGAAGACAATCAAAATTTTGGTGAAATTTGTATTCCTTGTTTTCAAAATTTGAAAGCTGGTCACGATAAATCTTTTCAACTCACAAAATTTCAACTTGTTTTCAAGTTAAATGCATGTCTACACACAGCTCCAATTTCCAAATACAACTTTTCACATTAACTTCAAATACTACTTTTTTAAAATATCACATGTTTATGTCCAACATGCACCTACTTAGATTCCAATAGTTACAACCTTCCTGTCACACAGGCTTATAAGGAGCTAGCATGCAAATATGTAGTGTCAATCGATATAATTACACAGCACTTGGAACACCTTGTTATCGGTGATAGCAAGAAATATGCTGCTCAAAAGGAGCAAAAGGCCCTTGTTCCATACAAGGGAAGTAGCAATTATTCCATATGAGGGATTTGATCCTATTAAAGGACGTAAGCCACGACCTAAAGTGGACCTTGACCCAGAGACCAACAGACTGTGGAATCTCTTATCGGGAAAGGAAGGAAGTGCAGGGACAATGGACAAGGATAATGAAAAATGGTGGAAAGATGAAAGGAAAGTCGTCCGTTGATGGGTAGACTCTTTTGTCATATGAATATGCCTTTTTCAAGGTAACAAAGAATCACATATACCATTCATTCTTCAATTTAGTCATCAACTGTTTATGAAATGATTCACTGTTAGAGTAGGCTTTACTTTCGGACCAGAGAACCATTTCAGAAACAGTTGTTGACTTCTAAATTGAAGAATGAATGGTATATATGATTCTTTGTTACCTTGAACAAGGCACATTCGTGCGACAAAAGAGTCTACCTTTTCTGGGGACGACTTTCCTTTCATCTTCCCACCATTTTTCATTGTCCTTGTCCATTTTCTCTGCACTTCTTTCCTTTCCCATTTAGAGGTTCCATATTCTGTTGGTCTCTGGGTCAAGGTCCACTTTGGGCCATGGCTTACGTCTTTTGATAGGATCAGATCCGTCATATGGAATAATTGTGCCACTTCCCTTATATGGAGCAGGGGCCTTTTGCTCCTCTGGAGCATCATATTTCTTGCTATCACCGATAACAAGGCGTTCGAATAGCTGTTTGATTGTATCGACTGACACCGCATATTTGCATGCTCCTTGTAATCCCGTGTGATAGGAAGTTTGTAGTTATTGGAATTCAAGTAGGCGTTTGGACATAAACATGTGATATTTAAAAAAAGTAGTATTTGAAGTCAAGTTGAAAAATTGTATTTGGAAATTAAAGTTGTATTTGGACATGCATTTAACTTGTTAACAAGTTGAAAATTTGTGAGTAGATAAGCTTTTTCTTGACCAGCTTTCAATTTTTTTTTAAAAAAAGGAAATACTCATCTTCAAAAATATTTCAAAATATCAGCCCAATGTATAACCAAGCGATGGAAGTGCTGTTTTCCAATTTTCTAGATACTGACACTAAACTTTTACAAAAGGAAGACTAAGGGGAAGGGCTCTAAAAATCCTTAGCTTCTGAATGCGGCACACCACTGAAATTACCTCCAGTGTCCAACGGTTCATCGTTGACGTAATATATACTGTTCAATGGTTAAATTTTGGTGAAGGCTGTGTTGAAGGTAACAACAGTGTACACAAAAGAAATGCACGTGACTCTTTGTTTATGCTTTGCATAATTAGTCTACAAAAGAACTCTTTGGAACTTTGTATTATTTCTTGATGAACAGCACCGATCCAATACTCTTTTCGATGTTTCCCCTCAGAAGAAAATTAACAATCTAAGTGAGACGACTGTGTCTAACTTGTGATAGAGGATAACTGATTCAATTTATTTTAGAGCATCACATCAGAACATACTGATGTAACCGCGATATTTGACGATGTGCCTAAAGCAGCGGAGTCATTCTTTGTTTCTTTTCTTTCTTCACTAGTGTCCTGCAACATGCACATCCAGTAGCAACCCAAAAGTTTCATTATATCAAAGAATTCATTGTTTTAATTCTTCTAGATGTTAGTAATTAAACTTTGTGTATGTTTTATTTTGCCGTGTTAAAAAAATGTGGTTGAAGTGTATTTAATTTGTTCCCACGTATATCCCATTTTCAGGTGTATTTACTTTTATGAACTATTTTGCAGGCAAAGATATACTGAGATGCTACATTTTATTCCCGCGTATATCCCTTCCATGTTGATTCCTTTCAAGGATTTTCATTTTATGGATAAACTGAGATACTACATTTTAGGGTGAATCTATTTAGAAAATTTAGCACTATTGCTCTATTACTTTCTCTGATATTGCTCAAATTTTATATGGAGGTTAAATTTATATGTATATTAATCTTAGTGGTATTGGGGATTTGTGTTATTTTCTTTTTGATTTCTCCTTTGCGCTATTGTTAGGTTTTATATACTGTAGTATGTACTTAAATATTCTTTCCAGGTCATTTCCCTATTTTGTTGGACACAGAGTCTGTGGAATGCAATAGAGATGGCCTTGTTGACAGTTATAAATAGTTGATGTTATAGGAGTAAGCCATACAGAGGTGCGTGGGGGGTGGGGTGGGGTGGTGAATTTAATTTTCAAAACATTGGCAACTACAAACTAGAAAATAGTTTCAAGAAAAGCATTTTATGTCATAGCAAATACCACGAAAAATGATTTCACCAGCAGAGTGAAAATCTTTATAAAGTCATACTTACAGTAAGTCATTGTTGAAGTCTTTCTCTAGCTGGTTTGCCAATAATATTGAGTTGCTATCATGACTTTGTAGCTGTTCTTCTTTCTTCTTATTCCTTTTGTTATGGTATATATTTGTTTTGATCTTTGGTTTTGGTGCTAATTCAGGTAATGCAGGACAGGTGTGAAGAAGGATATAGAAAGCAAGCCGTTTGTAAAAAAGATCCATATGGAAAATATTGAGTTCATATATCCTAAGGATTATATGCAGAGACTAAAAAAGATCCATATGGAAAATATTGAGTTCATATATGTTACACCCCGCACTTTCAGAGCATGAGCATGCCACGTACATCACCGTAGTAATGGAGTATCGGAGACGTCCCATGATGTTTTGGAAAGTACAAGCCATGGGAAGTATGTAACCACGAAGTAAAGGATGAATTACGATCTCGTAAGTTGTAATCGGAAAAGACTATTTTGAAACACAAGAACATGACCATTATCAAGTATAATAAATGATAAATATCATGTATGGAGAGTTTCGGAAGATTTCGAGATCAACCAAATTGAAGCAAATAACTTTGACGAAAATTTAAGAAATGTTGGGCAGATTTTTAGTCAACTTTGGAGGGGCATATCTCCTAGTATATTAGGAGTTTTAAGGTGTTTCAAAATCCCAAAATGAAGTTCGTCTAGTCTAGTTTCTAACGCAACAAACCGCTCATCGATAGAACATCGGAATAGAGAATTATGAGCGTTACAAACTGAGCTGACAAAGCAGAAACAGGGCTGCTACAGTGCCGCTACAGTACTGCCGACTTAACCACTATAAAAGGGGTAAAATCCCATTTTTCTTCATCAAAAATCTTCTAAATTGTTCCAGAAATTTCAGCAAGGAAAGAGGGCTTTTATACCACCTAAAAGTGAGGATTTTGAGTGAAATTCAAGCTACGGAATATCAATCGAAGTCCGGACAATGCGTAGAGGCGAGTATAATTTCGTTTTGTGTTGGAATTAGCTTGGGAACAAGTAAATATTGAAGATCTTGCTACTTTAGTAAATATAAGATTACGAGGCTACGAATGATCTTAAGTGAATTGCGAGACAGGAAGTAAGTTAGAAGTCGAGAAATTGTCTTCCACGTATGTTAAGGCTAGTCCCCTTCTTTCTAAAGGCATGATCCTTTCGTTATAAACCTTTGTATCGTACCCATAATATCATTGGTTCCGCAAATGCTAGAAGTCCACGAATTTCGTGATCCTTATGATGTTATTGAGCTTCTAAAGGAATGATTCTTTTCCTACCAAACCATGCATGAATTCCATAAAAAAATTCATTTCCAAGAATGTTAGAGATTCATGACTCTTAAATTTTTTATGATGGCAAAGATGAATAAATTTTTTTGATAACCATGATGATGATTATGAGGGAATTATTTATCCAACCTCTAAGGCATACGGATTTCATGTTATTATGAGATGATTTTATTTATAGAGATTTCCATGTACATGAGCTTTATATTATTATGAGGTGATTGAGCTTACTTTGTAATTTCTTAATTTCCTTCATTGTTGGTAATCTCACTTTATGACCCTTGTTCCTTCAAGGTGGGATAAATGATGATGATTGATCCATAATATAATCGGAGGCTACCGACCTTACGTCACTCCGATATAGTTGTGCCTTTTGATTGGGCTCTTGTGCATGCTTTATATATATGTATGTATTTTCTTACACCGCGCCGCGCTATAGTCGGCCGGGCATGGCACGTAGATGTGCACACCACTGCAGTGGGCATGTTATGATATTGCCCCGGACGCGGGCTAATGATGATAACACCGAGCCTGAATGGTCGGGCATGATACTATATATATGACACCGAGCCTTAATGGTCGGGCATGGTACTATGTATATGTATAGAAATGTTTTTTTTTAAAAGGCTAAGCATGCATGACATCCGCCTTATGAGGCATTCAGATGTACAGGTTATCTCTCTTATTCCATGTTACCTTTCATATCTATGTTATGTTGTTACTCATGCCTTACATACTCAGTACATTATTCGTACTGACGTCCCTTCCGGTGGACGCTGCGTTTCATGCCATGCAGGTGTATACAGTTGAGTAGAGGATATTGCTAGAAGATGTTCCAGCTGGATTGGCGAGCTCCATTTCCTTTCGGAGTGTTGCCGAGTCAGAGTATCTATGTTATGGTATATTGATTTATGTTAGAGACTTTGCAGACAGAGTCACGTATATAGCATGTCATTCTTGCAAACGGCTCTGCAAGCCGATGTATCATTATGCATTATGTTACAAATTTCATATGATTACAGCCTTTACTTGATTTGAGAAAGACGAAAAGAATGTTTTTTTTTTTTGAAAAGCTTTTATTATGCATTTCATTTCGTGAATTAAGAGTCCAGTGAGATTATGAATATAACGAGAACCAGCGGGTTCGCTCGGCTCTAAGTAAAGGGTCGGGTGCCCATCATGTCCTATCAGGACTGGGGTGTGACAATATATCCTAAGGATTATATGTAGAGACTACTTATGGAGATAAATCACACTGTTATCACGGTGTTGGCACCTGATAAAATCGCTTAAAGTTCTATAAAGCTTTTGGTTTTAGGGAACTTTTCCATTAAGCCGTTTTCCTAGAAAAACAAAGATCCATGTTTACGGTACCCGACGGAGTAGTCAAGGTGCGTGCAAGCGGGCAAATGAAAAGAAATCAATTTTTGCCTCCGCTTTGAACCGGAGACCTCATAGTTCTCCTACAACATTGACCACTAGGTCACACCCTTGGGTCCGTATGTATTATAAAATATTTGTACACCATAATGTGATAAATTTAAGAAACTTTGGGAGATCACAGGCTAACCAGCGGGTGAAATTTTGTGTTGATTTCAGTTGATGTGGTTCATGTTCTCCTTGATTAAATGCATCATAATTAGACATTATCTCAAAAGAACTTCTAGGCTGAGGAATTCTTAAGAGGTTTAGTGGATATGAAGGAAAAAAAACAAATAGAAACCAGAAGCATGGAATCCTTTTTACCTAATAAAGGAGATCATTTCTTAGTCCTTGTGTTTCCATTAACTGATTGACTTTGGTTGAATATTCTAGCCATTTACTTGACTTTCTTTGTTCCTTTTGATATGAAAATGTATTAGTAATCAATGCCACATGTAGTATGGTCTGTTTACTTTTGGTTGAATACTTTTAGTCTTTTAGTAATTAATACAAAGGATCTCTTACATTTAACTGCTGTATCTTAGCATCAGTAAGGTATTTCCTGAATTTTGGTGTTGATTATTTATGCTATTGAATCTCAAGTATGACCATGCACTTCCTTAAATATGAGTTCTTCCTACCTTATGCATGCAACCAAGTTGTAGGTTGGTATTACATATATGTACTTTTAACCTGATAACGTCTGTTGTTAGCCCTTGACAACATTGCTTGAAGAACTACTTTCCTCAGCTTTAGTTTGCGGATTTGTTTCTTCTTCAATGTGTTTCAGGTAACATCCGTCATAATCTGTGGCTCTGTCGTGATATGCTGTCAGAAAAACCAGATAGAAATTAGTCAAAGGAAGAAGAAATGCGTACCTGTAAGTCTTACTCATGAGCAATCAAACAATGGAATTAGAGGAAACCAGCAAGAAAACTCAAGATGCATGTTAGAGTGGGATATCTATTGAATAAAAATATGCTTTATTTCCTTTTTTGGGTAATCAAAGTTTAATCTTTTCTCTCTTCATATATGATAATTGCAACAGATTATAAAAAAAACTTTCATGATGCCGTCTAATAGTGGAGTTGCAATGAACTACTTAACAGTGCTTCAAGAGGGAATCCAGATCCTAGTTCAGCTGCTTTCTGTGTTAGAAATCATGAAGTGGATTTGATATGTGCTAAAGGGAGAAGACAACCTGATTCAACAAATTTATTTGCTCAAGCTGTTGCTATTAAAGATGGTCTGGGGTTCTGTATTTCTATGCAGCTAATCCCAGTGATATTGGAGACTGATTCTTTAACCATAAAGAATATATTAGATGTTATTTGGGAGGTGCCTTGGAGTGTGGCATTGGAGAGCTTAATGCAATCAACAAACTGAGGGAGGGTGTGGAAGTGAAGTACCTCATGTGCTCAGGGAAGGGAATACACTAGCAAATTTTTCTCACTAACCGTGTTTTTGATTTTGCAGGTACATATCAATGCAATTCCTTTCAAGAGCTACCAACTGGAAGAAAACTTTTCAACTTGGACAAAAACTACACTCCTCATATCAGAACAAGAACACGCAGAAGGAATGTACCAGATTAAGGAGGAGAAAAACAACAAACCATTTCCTTAAACTGGAACAGATAGAGACAGAATCAATATTTAATCAAAGGATTTCTGTATAAGCAAGCTGAGATCTGCAGAACTGTTCTATTGGTACTATAACATCTGTGACATTCATTCCTTTAGGATGGAACTGTGATTGAAGTTTAGCGTATACTTTGATTCATTTGACCATGATACATCCTGAAGAATACGGGAAAAGGTTACAAAAGCTGAAGATAGAGTTCTGCAGAATTGTCCTGATTGCCTGAAGAAAATTCATTTGGTTTTGATTCCATTGCACCTAGTGAGAGCTTTGAGGTTTTCAAATGTGACATCAATCCAAGGCATCAAGATTGCTTGCAGTTGTCTACTACTGCTTTTTCTGTTTTTGCTGCTTAGATTTTGAGTTTGATTACTTGATCAAGCTCATTTTCTGGTTTTTTGCTATTTTTTCTCCCTCTGTAAGATTATTCTTTTTGATTTATGGAATAAAACCACTATTTATAGGGGTCCCTTTTTTAAAAAAAAAAGAAGACATGTAATCATTTGTATGCCTCCGCAAATCAATGAAACAGATTGAATTTATGCCAGTGTGAATCTGAAATGTTGGCATGAATATATTCATAACTAAGTGTGGCCTATTCATCCATTCAATTATATTCCCAGAGGTATTCTTTATTGAATTTGCTAGCTCACTAGCATCAATTCTGTCTACTAACTTTGCATCAACATTTTTTGTCCCTTTTATTCTATCAAGTACTATTCTCCCGTTCTCTTGTGATCCTCATTCAACTAAGCTGTTTAGTGTTTCTGGAAATAGTAAATCCACCTAAAGGGCAACTCAGTGTACCAAATATTCTGCGTTCACGCAGGGTTCGGGGAAGGGCCGTATCCAGTGGGATGCTTGTGATGTAGGCAGTCAACCCTGACGCAAGTATCAGTGGCTTTTTCAACGGCTCGAATTCATAGCCTATAGCTAGGTCATATGGAGACAACTTTCCGTTGCTCCAAGACTCCCTTTCAAGTAGTAATCCACCTATTGTCATTTTAAAAAGCTGGTACAGCTGCTAGACCAAGAGAGAGTCTCCAGCCCTATGGCCTGAGTTTTTCTGTTCCATGGTTGATCTTGTTTGTTGTGAAAATCCCAAGGGTTGTTGCTAGTTGAAACATCATATTCAGGGCTCCTCGAAGAAGGGTCGGAGCAATCACTGACAAATATAGCAGAACCGCCTTCAAAAAACACGGAGGGAGTACATAGTACTCTATTAGTTTTTGAGATTTCTACATTAAAGCCTTCTAAATATGGATTACTATTTCAGAAGAATTTCTCTGGATTGTGTCATAAGGTCATATTGATTTTTCCATTTGCAGGGAATAGCAACTGAGTTTTATCATTTTCTACATCTAGGCTGGGTGCATGGAGGCAATAGAAAATTTGATGGCCTTACTCACCGCTACATTTCACACTAAAGGTTTCCTTAGAGTTAGCTACATAGCATTATTGCATCTCATGTTTTTCAGATGCTACTTCACTAATTTTCTCCTTCTACTACTACATATAGTTCTCTTCTAATCAATTATTAATCCTTGCCATCTTACATGTATTCTGTTTTAGTTAACTCTATTATTTCATTAATATTTTCCATTTTTCTCCTAATTTTTTTGTAAATTATAGGGAACAGGCAAAATGCGTGTAAAGAGACTAGTAGTTATATATGTAAGAAAAAAATATGCTATTTTAAAAAATAATAATTAATTATGAATCTATAATTTTAAAAGTGTAATGGATTCGATGGTGAGAACTTAAAGGTTGAAGTTGAACCAGTTAAATTTAGGGAAAAGAGCCAAAATTGCCCCTCAACTATTGAAAATTGATCAACTTTACCCTCCGTTTGCCAATGGGGCCAAATATACCCCCGTCTTAATAAAATGGGTTATATTTGTTTACCCCCGATTTGGTAACCAATTGAATTTGTATGTGGATATAGGATATGTGCTTGGGCCTAAATATTGATTACAAAGATTGGATAAGAACGCTTTTTAATACACAAATAAGGAGCATAAATATCGGTTGCTTACACATATGACGAGTTGATTGAAGAGGTTCAACAAGAATCGGATGTATATATATATATATATGTTGTGTTACAAATGCTCTTGAAAGTAAAAGAAGAATCAACCCCCTTAAGGGAGGAGGGGGCACTCTATTTATACTAATGAGCCCATGGGCCTCCTCCAATGTGGGTTTAATAAAATAGTAATAAAAGGGGACAGCCCCTACACGGGTTTGGTGAGATTTGACTGACGGCGCCGTCTGACACACGCACAGTTGGCAGCTGACCATGATGTGACACCACTGACGCGTCCTAGCAACGGTCGCATCGGACCAACGGACTCACGGACACCGGACCAACGGTGATGAGACACCGGGGAGAGATCCCGAACCCTCGGTGGCTTAGAGACCGGGTCAGATGGCGCTTCCACTCGGCAGCGATCAAAGTGCTTATCCGGGAAGGTGATGTCCTCGTACGAACTCTCGCCCCTTTTCCCTCTCCGATCCATAGTTGCCCCGGATTTACCCGTATCCGGTTTTTTACCGTATACAGATAGCCCCCACGCTTCCCGGACCAACGATCCATCGGAGTGACGGGAAGTGAATGAATCATACATCCGACTGTCCGGACGACCTATCCTTATCTCCTTATTTTGGCGAGAATGGGTGCGTCATGTCTTCCCCTTTGCCGGCCACGTGTCTTATTCCGGATGGTCCGTGCCTGTCAACCACCTCTTGCACGTCGTTTCACGTCGCTTCACATTAATGACTTGACACGTGGCGATCCTCGATTGGCCGTCCTCGATAACCGTTCCCTTCCTTATGCCTATATAAAGCCCCTTATTCCCTCATTTTTTCACTTTTTTCGATCTGTCCTCTCTTTTCCTCTGCGTTCCAGATCCGTCCTTTCTGTTACAAATTTGTTGCCAAATCTTCTTTTGTTTATACGAAAAAAAAAAAGAGGGGATTAACTTTGTCATCGTTCTTGCCAACTGCTCTTTGCTTCTTCAAATCGTTATTTCCTTCGTTTCCTTTGCGTTGTTTCCTAAAATCCTTTTCCTTCCATTCCTTCAACATGTCTGAAACCACTTCTACCGAAGTTCCTTCAGTTTCATCCCCGAGGGCCGAGGCTGTGTCCCCGACCAAACAAAAGAGTAACCCCGAAACTACGGCCTCGGATGTTATACCGGCCAAATTTAACTTCAATAAAGACCTGGAGGCGGAAAATCCCTCTGCCGTCTCGGACCGGGGATATGACGTGAGGAGATATCCTTCCTCCATAACCGAGGATAAACTCAACACGGTCCGGGCAGACTGTGGGTGGCGCACACGCCCGGTAGGGGTTTTTGCACCCGGGCCAGACGAATCCGTTACCGATCACCGGGAAAGGTTCTTGTACGTATACACTTATCCCTTTACCCTTAAGCTCGATCCCCCGGTTGATCCGGTCATACTGGATATGTGCCGGACCTATGGCGTGACTTTGGCTCAGATCGACCCGATTGTTTGGAGGGTCGTTGCTTGCCTCCGGTTGCTAGCCAACAGAGCTGAGAAAGAATTCTCACTGGGCCACCTAATACGCCTGTACTCCCCAAGGATATTCTGGGGCGGTGTCATAAAACTAACCAAGCGCAGCCGGAACCAGCTTTTCTCGAAGATGGACGAAGATCGGGACAGGGGGTGGTTAGAACGCTACGTCCGGGTAAAAACCGAGGACATAATCCCGGCCGCCCATCTACCTTTTCCGGAGAAGTGGAACGACAAACGTAAGTTCGAACCTTTGAGCCATCGCCCTTACCTGTTCAGTCGCTTATGGTATTGTTATCTCACCGCTCTTTCCTTATTTTTGTAGCAAATGGGTTTGTTCCCCCGGTTATCCGAGATCTGAGTGAGTGGGTCACGACGCTCCTCAACCAGCTTCCCTATGAAGACCGGACTTGGGCCCACTTGTCACGCGATCGATGGATCGCTCAAAATCATGGTAACTTTCGACTTTCCTTCGATCTTGCTGCATCTTTAGCCATTCGAGGTCGTCAGTTTTCTTAACCTGCCAACGTCTTTTATCGTTCAGGTTTGCCGAAGGGCTCGGTGGCATCTAGATCGGAGTCGGAGGCCGCTTCCCCTGCACCGGCGTCCGCGTTTGATACGGCGGGTTCCTCCCGTGTTCTTGCCGAAGCCACCAAAAGAAAACGGCCCTCAGAAACGGGGGAGCCGTCTAAACGAAAGAAGGCAAGAAGCGTTGCCCGGCCCCAGAGAGAGGAAACGGAGCCCGACATCATAGTTCGGAGGGTCGACCCGGCTCCGTCAACAGCCCCAACACCCGAGGATACTGCCTCCGAACTGCCCTTGCCTTCTATCAACGAAGGTATCTTGATTCCCGTTCTTCCTTCAGGTGCGGAAGAAATCCTTTCCCCGGCTCCTCTTCGGTCGGTTGACTTTGTCGATATTTTAGGTGAAACTTCCTCGGAAGATACTCCCCTGCAGAGGAGTAAAGGAGCCGGGGAAACGGCTGTCACTGCAACCGATAAAAGGACCATTCCAGTTTCGGAGACCGAAACCCCCATTCAGGCTCGCCCATCGCCCGACCACGAACCTGTTTCTACTCCGGAACCCCCGGTCCTTGCCCGGAACATCGGGTCTATGCCAAGCTCGTCTATCCCCGCCCCGAGGATTGAAGACTTTGAAGATATGTTTTCAACTACTCCTCCTGCTACCGGTGAAGCTGCGGGTTTTGGCCATCTTCCAATTCCTCGGGTCACGAGGTCGGCCCACCGACAGTCAGAATCCGGCTCTAGAGACAACCTGGTGACTATCTTCCCAGCCCCGAGCGTAGAACCAAGAAGGACCAGATCGGCCGTAATCACCGTCCCCGAGGATTGTGGCTTTCTATCACGTCCGGTAGGAGTAGCCAGTTATTTGCGTCCTCTCGTCTCCGACTCGGACAAGCGAAAAATGACCGGGGTCACCTGGCAGTGCCTTATGAACGAAGGGATGCACGCGGGCAACCGGGTAAGGCTCTCGGCCATCTTTGTATACCAATAGACCTTATGCTTATTTCGTTTGATTCCTTATGTTTGCTTTCTTTGCAGAGTGTAGTACTTGGCAAACGAAGCCTTCATTCGTGCCCAACACGAGATGGATGATCTTCGAGGCCAGCTAGATGCCCAAGGCCGAGAAACGGAGAAATACAAGCATCTCCTCCGAGAGAAGGATGAAGAGTTGGGTCGGGCCGCCGTTCTTGCCAACCTTCGTCCCGAGCTTGATGCGGCCAAGGATGAAAATCGTCGTTTGAAAAATGAGTTGGCCGCCATGACTGATTATAACCGAAGCCTCGAGGCTGAGAATATTTGTCTTAGCCGAGACAAAGCTCAATTTTCATCGAGGCTGGATGAGCTGGAGACCACCGTGTCCCAACTCCGGGGGGAACTTGATTTGGTGAAAGCCGATGAAGCGAGCTTAGCCGGGAGGAACCGGCTACTGGAATCTGATACCGCTCTATATAAAGAACGCATGAAAGTTTTCGAAGAGAAAGCCGAGGAGCGGTCTTAGATTAGTGAGGGCTTAAAAGCCGAGCTGGAGGAGGCGGTGAGTGCCAACGATGTTCTTAAGGCCGAGCTAGAAGCTGCTGTCCATATGAGGACTATTGCAGTGGCGGGTCGGTCCGAGTTGGAGACTAAGTTGGCTAAAGTTGAGGCCGATTTGGAGGAAGCCTGGAAAGGCGTGGAAACGGCCGAGGCTCATACTGCCATTGTCGCCGAGTATGAGAAGTGGAAGTCTCGGCGACTCACCCTCGAAGAAGCCGATCGCGGATTCTCTGATCTTCCGGCCCTGATAAACCTGGCCAAAGAGATGGAGGAGAAGGCAAACCATGCCCTCGGGTCCGACTCGGATGATTCCGAACGAACCGAGTCCGATCATTCTGCCTCTAGCCATGCCGAGTAGCATAGGATTTTTTGATGTAAACGTACTCTTTTGATGTAAATGTACTCTTTTTATATAAATGTACTCTTTATAAAAGTATCCTTTGCGTATATGAAAGTTGCACTCCTCTTGTGTCTTCGTTTGAGCGCTTGTTTTTATTTTACCTTGAATTATTGGTCCGTTTTTCGGAAGAGATTATCCGTAGTCATTGATTTATTCTGCCCGTGGGACTTACCAAATGTTTTGTGGGCTTCGGACCTTTCCGTGCCCATGATAGGGGCTTCTCTAGGACCGGCGTTTTTCATGGCCGGTTTGTGATGACCTCATTGGCCTTGTCTAATATCGGCCATAGTGTCCGGTACAGGGCGTATTAATTGAGCAATGCCGAAAATACGGTCATTGTAATGGTTTCTGTATTGCAAGT
The DNA here is from genome assembly GCF_019175385.1 of Lycium barbarum. Taxonomy (NCBI): domain Eukaryota; kingdom Viridiplantae; phylum Streptophyta; class Magnoliopsida; order Solanales; family Solanaceae; genus Lycium; species Lycium barbarum. The sequence continues at coordinate 7,661,133 of NC_083343.1, forward strand.
GTTTGTACATATGAGAATTTTCATTTCTTGTATCTTTGCCGAAGCAAACACTAAATGGGACACGATTCATTATGATCGTTTGGTCCTTACATCGGAGGAGGTGGCCAGTGGCCGGCCTCTGTTTTTGCCGTGGCAAATGATGAGCTTTTTTTTTTTTTTTTTTTATTTCTCTTTATCGTTTCATGCTCCGATGTGGGTACTGTGCCCCCTTAACACTTGTCCGAGCTTCGAGGTCGGGTGAGTGTTACTAAGCCCCCACTCGGAAGATGTAACCTCGGATACCCGAGTTCTGGCCCTTTATCTTCGTCGCGTAGCACGTTGTACTTGTTGCCTCGTTAAAAACCTCGTCGGAAAACCCATTTTGGGACAAAACCGCACTAAGGAAAAGAGTGCAACACGTGCTTTCAGTCTAAATTCTATTTTTGTGCCGCCCTCTATTTCCTGTAAAAAAAAGGCAGCATGGTTATCAAAAGGTATATATGAGAGGATCATACCTTAGCAATAGTATCTTTTTAGGTGGGCTATGTTCCAGTTGTTGCGCAGGCATTGCCCATCCATGGACTCCAGCTGGTATGATCCTTTGCCCGTTACACCGGTCACCTTGTACGGTCCTTCCCAGTTCGGTCCTAGCTTTCCCTCGTTTGGGTTCTTTGTATGCAAAGTAACTTTTCGAAGTACCAAGTCCCCAACTCGAAAATGCCGAAAGTTGGCTCTCCGATTGTAGTATCTTTCCGTTCTCTGCTTTTGGGCCGCAATTCGGACCAATGTTCTTTCACGCATCTCATCGGCGAGGTCGAGTCTTACGGCCATGGCCTCCCCGTTTAATTCCTCGGTTGTATACCTGAACCGGAGAGTCGGTTCGCCAACCTCGACGGGGATAAGGGCTTCGGCCCCGTACACCAATGAGAAAGGGGTCTCGCCCGTGCTAGACTTGGCCGTGGTTCGGTACGCCCACAGCACCTCGGGTAATACTTCTCTCCAATGATGCTTTGATGCTTCTAGCCTTTTCCTTAGGTTTTGAATTATTGTTTTGTTTGTGGATTCCGCTTGTCCGTTTGCACATGGGTGATATGGGGTCGACACAATCTTCTTGATCTTCAACCCTTCAAGAAAACTGTTGACTTTGCTACCGACGAACTGAGGACCGTTATCACAAGTTATTTCGGCCGGAATGCCAAAACGGCAGACGATGTGATCCCAAATGAAGTCGATAACCTCCTTTTCTCTGATTTTTTCAAAGGCCTGTGCTTCGACCCACTTAGAAAAATAGTCAGTCATAAATAAGATAAAGCGTGCCTTACCTGGTGCCCGGGGTAACGGGCCCACGATGTCCATCCCCCACTTCATGAACGGCCATGGTGAGACCACCGAATGCAGCAACTCCCCGGGCCGGTGAACCATCGGGGCATGCCTCTGACACCCGTCACACTTTCGGACAAAGTTTCTCGTGTCTTCATCCATCTGATTCCAGTAATACCCGGCTCTGATAAGCTTTCGGACCAGAGCTTCCGCACCGGAGTGGTCGCCACAGGTTCCTTCATGTACTTCTCTCATCACATACTCCGTTTCCCCAGGGCCCAAACATTTAGCCAAAGGTCCGTGGAAAGAGCGTCGGTATAATTGGCCATCCACTAAGCAAAAACGGGCTGCCTTTGTTCGTAACGAACGTGACTCCTTTGGGTCGCTTGGGAGCTTATCATCACGCAAGTAATCAATGTATTTGTTGCGCCAATCCCAAGTCAAACCTGTTGAATATACCTCGGCGTGTCCGCTTTCTATGGCCGTGTTTGATAGTAGCACCGTTGACCCGGCCCCTTCGACCGCAGATCCCAAATTTGCTAATGCATCGGCCTCGCAGTTCTGTTCTCTTGGTATATGCTGCATGGTCCATTTTTTAAATCGGTGAAGCACCACTTGGGTTTTCTCGAGGTACCTCTGCATCCGTTCGTCCTTGACTTCAAATGTGCCATTCACCTAGTTTGCGACCAGAAGCGAGTCGCACTTTGCCTCGATAGTTTCTGCCCCCATGCTCCGAGCCAATTCCAAACCTGCAATCATAGCCTCATACTCGGCTTCATTGTTAGTCAATTTGGCAGTTTTGATGGACTGTCGGATGACATCACCGGACGGGGCCCTAAGGACAATACTAAGCCCGGAACCTCTAAGGTTCGAGGCCCCGTCCGTATGCAGAGACCAAATGCCCGTGGCCCTTCCTGAGGTTAGTAGGAATTCTTTTTCGACCTCGGGGACCATGACCGGGGCGAAGTCTGCTACGAAATCGGCCAAGATTTGGGATTTGATGGCCGTTCAGGGTCTGTATTCGAGGTCGTAACCGCTAACCTCTACAGCCCAGTTCGTTAGCCTACCCGACAACTCTGGTTTATGCATGATGTTTTTCAAAGGATAAGTAGTCACTACACATACGGGATGGCTTTGAAAATAAGGTTTAAGCTTTCGGGAGGCGTTCACCAGTGCTAATGCCAGCTTCTCCAAATGGGGGTAACGGGTCTCCGCGTCCCCCAATGTTCTACTCACATAATAGATAGGGAATTGCGTACCTGATTCTTCTCGGACCAAAACGCCGCTTACCGCCACTTTGGAGACAGCTAGATATAGAAATAGTGTCTCACCCGCCTTCGGCGTGTGCGGTAGAGGGGGGCTAGACAAGTATTTCTTCAAATCCTGTAGAGCTTCTTGGCACTCGGGTGTCCAGACAAAATCGTTCTTCTTCCTGAGCAAGGAGAAGAACCGGTGACTCCTGTCCGAGGATCTCGATATGAAGCGACTTAGCGCTGCGATTCTCCCGGTGAGTCTCTGAACCCCCTTTATGTTGTTCACCACCTCGATATCTTCGATGGCTTTGATCTTGTTCGGGTTGATTTCGATCCCTCGGTTTGACACCATGAAACCCAGGAATTTGCCAGATCTTACACCGAAGGCACACTTCTCCGGGTTGAGCTTCATGTTGTATTTGCGAAGCACATCGAAGGTTTCCTGCAAATGCTTTAAATGGTCCTCTGTTTCCAGGGACTTAACAACCATATCGTCAACGTAAACTTCCATTGTTTTCCCTATTTGTTCTTCGAACATTCCATTAACTAGGCGTTGGTAAGTTGCACCGGCATTTTTTAATCCAAAAGGCATGACATTATAACAGTAGGTCCCGTACCGGGTGATGAAGGATGTTTTCTCTTGGTCCTCCGGGTACATCCGGATCTGGTTATACCCGGAGTAAGCGTCGATAAAACTCAACATCTCGTGCCCGGCCGTTGCATCGATCATTCTATCGATGTGGGGCAACGGAAACGAGTCCTTCGGACATGCCTTGTTTAAATCTTTGAAATCAACACACATTCGAAATTTGTTACCTTTTTTGGGTACTACCACAACGTTAGCCAGCCACTCCGGGTATTTCACTTCCCGTATGAAGCCTATTTTCAAAAGTTTTGTTACCTCGTCCTTCACGAATGCGTGTTTAGCCTCCGCCATGGGCCTTCTTTTCTGCTTTACCGGAGCAAACCTCCCGTCCAGGCTGAGCTTGTGAGTTGCTATGTCTGGTGATATACCTGTCATATCTATATGCGACCATGCAAAGCAATCGGCATTAGCACGGAGGAATTCAATTAATTGACGCCTGAGCTCCGGGGTGAGCCCCGTGCCCAGGTATACCTTTCTTTCTGGGAGATATTCGAACAGGATGACCTGCTCCAGCTCCTCCACTGTCGACTGGTTGCATCCGAGTCATCCGGCATGACGAACGATCTGGGTACCTCGTAATCTTCCTCTTCATGCAGCGGATTAAACCCGGCGCACTTTGATTGCTATTTGGGAACTTCTCCTCCTATTGCACATTTCTCTTCCGACCCCTTGGGCCGATGTGCCACTTCCTCTACTGCGAACATTTCCCTTGCAGCGGGCTGCTCGCCTCGGATGGCTTTCACTCCCTCCGGCGTGGGGAACTTCAACAGCTGGTGTAGTGTTGAAGGCACGACCCTCATGTTATGTATCCAAGGTCTGCCCAATAGGGCATTATATTTCATGTCACCCTCGATCACGTAGAACACCGTTTGCTGAATGGTGCCACCCATATTTACAGGCAGTGAGATTTCCCCCTTCGTGGTTTCGCTTGCCATATTGAACCCACTTAACACCCGGGCCACTAGTATGATCTGACCGAGCAGTCCCATCTGTTCAACCACCCTCCATCGGATGATGTTGGCCGAGCTACCCGGGTCAACCAAAATGCGTTTGACCTTAGTTTTAAAGACCAGTATAGAGATTACCAACGCATCATTGTGGGGTTGGATGATGCCCTCTGCGTCTTCATCATTAAAGACGATAGATCCCTCGGTCGAATGATCTCGAGTGCGCTTTTCACGGACAATAGAAATCTTTGTCCGTTTCATTACCGGCCCTCGAGGGGCATCAGTGCCCCCCACTATCATGTTGATCGTATGTTGGGGTTCAACAGGCTCGGGCATTTGATAAGATTCTCTTTCCTTATAGTGATTTTTGGCCCGCTCGCTCAGCAGATCTCGGAGGTGACCATTTTTCAATAGCCGGGCTACCTCCTCTCTCAATTGGCGGCAATATTCTGTTCGATGATCGTGGGTCCCGTGATATTCGCACACTACACTTGGATCTCGCTGACCCGGGTCTGTCCTCAATGGTTTAGGCCACCTTACATCGGGTATACGTCCAATAGCCAAGACAAGTCCCGAAGTACTAACGTTGAAGTTGTACTCCGAAATTTTTGGAGAAACTTTATTGCTGGCGGAGCTTCCGGTGTCGCTCCTAAACGAGAGTCCCCGACTGTTAGACGGGCGTTCAACCCGCTTGCTTCCCCTTCCCGAGAAATGGCTCGGACTCTCTATTGCCTTTTCCGACCTGAAATTTTGCTTCTCCGTATAGGGATATGGCCGAAACCTCTCTTTCAATGATTCGGACTTGCCTTCATATCCCTTCCTCGGTGTCTCGAAACCTCTATTTACTTTGGTCCTTACCGGAGGGAGCTCGAATTGATCATCCTCCACCCGGATCTTCGACTTATACCTGTTGTGGACGTCGGCCCAAGTTACGGCCTCGTATTCTAACAAATTCTCTTTTAGTTTGGCCGATGCCACCGAACTTATCATGTTGAGTCCTTTTGTGAAGGCCTGTGCGGCCCATTCTTCTGGCACCGGAGGGAGCTCCATCTGTTCCCTCTGGAACCGAGTGATGAATTCCCGTAGCAGCTCATCGTCCCTTTGGGTTATCCGGAAGATATCAGCCTTACAGGCTTGCACCTTTATCGCACCGGCATGTGCCTTTACGAACGCATCAGCGAGCATTTCAAAAGAAGTGATCGAATGTTCGGGTAAATGGTCATACCACGTCAATGCCCCCTTCGACAGGGTTTCCCCAAATTTCTTTAACAACACCGACTCGATCTCATCTTCTTCCATATCATTGCCTTTTATGGCACAAGTATATGAGGTCACATGCTCGTGTGGGTCTGTGGTGCCGTCATACTTCTGTATGTCGGGCATTTTGAACCTCTTCGGGATCAGTTTCGGGGCCGCACTTGGCGGGAAAGGCCTTTGGATGTACCTCTTCGAATTCGGCCCTTTCAGTAGAGGTGGAGCCCCCGGTATCTGGTCCACGCGAGAATTGTACGTCTCGACCCTCTTCTCGGTCGAATCCACCCGTTTTGCCAAGGTCTCGAGCATTTTAGGACCTCAGTTGAGGAGCCGGCTCCGGAGCCATCGCTCTCGATCATTTGTTCTCCATTTCTTCCGGTTTCAACCGTACCTTTTGACTTTACCGGCCCTGCTTCACCCTTTCCGCTCTGCAGTTGAGCAATCGCTAGCCCTTGCTCGGCGATTGCCGCCCTTTGTTCCTGCAGCATTTCAAAGATCAAACGCAAGCTAACGCCGTCGTTTGGCGCGTCTGGCTCTCTCCGGACCCTATCCCGGGATAACGTAACGGAATGGTGAGTGTTTAGAGGATCGGTTGCCGGCGGAACGGCATTCTCTTGATCTACGGTGTTTTTCCGGTTAAGTCCTTCCCTTGAATCAACGGGGTTCGGATCAGCGGGGTTCGACAATGCCCGCAGTCCGCTCCCTTCGTTTTCCGCCACTATCTCGGCATTATTGACATGACCGGATTGTTCGACGTCAGCCATTTGGACCGTTTTCACAGAGACGGAGAGGGAGTTTTTGGTTTCGATGAATGTGGTGGAAGTTAAGGCCAAAGACCACTATTATCCTAGCCCCACGGTGGGCGCCAAACTGTTTACCCCTGATTTGGTAACCAATTGAATTTGTATGTGGATATAGGATATGTGCTTGGGCCTAAATATTGATTACAAAGATTGGATAAGAACGCTTTTTAATACACAAATAAGGAGCATACACTACTAAAAAATCAGCGTTTAGTGACGGAATATTAGCGACAGACCATATTCTGTCGCTAATTAATGACGGATTAGCAACAGATTTCTCATTTTGTCGCGAGAAAAACAACTAAAACTTTATCTCATTATATAGTGACGGATTAGCAACGAAAACTGAGTTTCGTCACTAATAATTAGCGCGAATTTTTGGCGCCTTAAATTTCACTACAGATTTAGCAACAGAAAAGGCGCGACAAATTTTATTTTTCATTAGCGACGGATTCAGCAACGAAAAATCCGTCGCTAGGCCTTTAATTTTTCTCGAAAAAAATATATATTTGCAGCAACGGAAAAATTTGTCGCAATATTAATTATTAAAAGAAATCAATATATTATTCAGCGACGGATTATAAAATCCGTCGCTAGTCCGTCGTTAAATGTAAAAAAAAAGATATCTCCTAGATAGGGCACACATTATTTCATTTCAGTTCAAACACAGTAGCCAACACAGATAGAGAGAGAGTGTGTGCGAAATTGCTAACATAGAGAGAGAGAGAGAGCACAACATAGATCAAAATAATGTGAATCTAGGGTTTCTATTGTGTTTTCCTCTTCTTCAACTGCAACTTTTATCTAAAGGAAAAGTATGTTTTGATTTTTCTATATTTTATGGGCAGTTTCTTTATTCTTTATCTCCTTCTTTGTGTTTTCTGACATTAAATCTAAAACGAAATTAAGATATATGTGTTTTCTTGCTTATTATCTAAAGGACAGAGTGTCTTTAAGTTTTTTTTTGGCTAAAATCAAAGTTGGGTGTCTTGAAAACTGTTGGGTTTATAATTTATTTGAAGGTTAAGTGTTGGGAATCTCTATTTCGGCCAAAATCTGATGAAAATGGAAATTCGACCTTTGTTTGTGCTAAAGCTTGTAGGATAATATTATTTGGTGGTTAAAGTTTGTTTTAATTTGTTGCATGTCGAGAAAAAGCTTGAAGAACTCAACATTCTTTATATTCTGTGATTTGAAATCAGTGTTAGTGAACTGGGTTTCTTACTCAATTTTTTTTGTTTCAGTTTCAGTTTGTCATTTTTTTTAACTAAAAGGTGAATGATATTTTCTGTTTCACTAAGTTATTTCAGCTTGTTCTTCCATTTAGAGGTCATTCAGTTGTATTAATGATATGAAGATAGAACTTCTGGCTGCGTTGCCTTTTGCTGCTGCTCTGAGTGTTTCAATGATGCATCCTGGTTGAATTGTTACTGCATCTTTAGAAGCTGAAATAAGTGTCAGGTTGCTGATTGTTTTTTAGGCAAGCAACTGCTATAGTGGAGACATATTTTGTGCCTTACTTTGAGGTAGGTAACTGCTGCACTTTTGATCGAGGGTTAAATAAGTTGCATTCTTGAGACACCTTTGAGGCAAATTAATGGTTCATGTGAGGCAAGCATATGGTATTTTTTGAGTTGCTATTTGATGAACTGCTACTACATTTGAATGAGTTTTGTATCTGCACTTTGAGAGTTGTTTACTGTGTTTGAATGATTGCATTTACAACAAACATATGTGGTCTTTGAGATAGAAACTCCTATACTTGATTGGTGCCTACTTTCGCCAAACAAGAATTGATGCTACATTGCAAAAATCCTGAATAAAAAATGCTGCACTTTTAGTCATTTTGCTGTTGTATGTTGGGGTAAAACTGTTTCTCTTAATATATAGTTGTGCATTTGATAGAAGCTGTTACACTTGACATGATTGTTGTCTTTTAGAAGGCAAAGAAATACAACACTTGGGGCGTTTCGGCAGTTCTTGCTCTTTTTGTATTGTAGCTATGTGTGCAGGCATAGATTGATATCATGCCAAGTTTATGTTTCTGTGCTTTACTGATTCTACTTGCGGAGTATAATATGCCCTTTGCTATTTGGTCATTTGTAGCACTATGAAGTTGTAGTTGCAAGACTATAGCAGCCAACCGATAATTAATGATTCTAGCACTTTCTTGTTGGACAGGTGGTATGGAGTATTATTTGCTCCCTTGGAATATGGAAACTGAAGCTTCTTTTGGTATTTGTAATTTCTTAAGGCAATTCAGCAGTTCCACTGCTGCTAGAAAAGTTGATTTTACAGACCTTACATAAGAATTGTATCTCATTTCTTGTTTACTGCATGAAAGTATATAGGAACCTTTTTGTTTGTACATATTAAAAGATAAAAAAAAAGTATATCATCTACTGTTGTACTATGATTTTTCTACTGTAATCGATTTCAAATTGCAGTCATCCGCATAAATGGTATCCACAAATTGCAGTCATATTTATGCATTGGAGGTGATTTTCTTTAGCATCACTGTGGTTAGTCTTTGTGTATCTTTTATTATATGGATACTTCCATATTAATGGACTAATTTTTTCGTCTTGTTTCTAATGTCCATAAGAAGATTTTGACCCGATGAATGTTGAAGGAGTTACAAGAGGGAATGTGGCAAGCCATCTCCAGGTATATTTATATATATATTTTCATATGTTTCCTTTAATCTGCTTTATATTTTTACAAATGGTATATATGTATGCTTTTGTTACTGCTCAGATATATGTATGCTCAGATATATTTATCCTTTTGTTACAAATGGGATATAAAGCTGCATTGCTACTGATGTTCTATGATGTTACTGGTGTGCTTTTAGTACAGATTTTTAGCATTTTTGTACTGCTAGTTTTTCAGCATTTCTACACTGTGTTTTCAGCATTTCTGCACTGCGTTTCAGCATTTCTGCACAATTTTCAGCGTTTCTGCACAGCGTTTCAGCATTTCTGCAATGCGTTTCAGTATTTCTGCACAGTTTGTCAGCATTTCTGCACTGCGTTTCAGCATTTCTGCACAGTTTTTCAGCATTTCTGCACTGCGTTTCAGCATTTCTGCACAACGTTTCAGCATTTCTGCACAGTTTTTTCAGCATTTTTGCACTGCGTTTTCAGCATTTCTGCATTGCGTTTCAGCATTTCTGCACTGCGTTTCAGCATTTCTGAAATGCAGTGCAAAAATGCTAAAAATACTGTACTAAAATGCTGAAACTTAGTACAGAAATGCTGAAAAACCTATGCAGAAATGCGAAAAATGCAGTGCAAAATACAAATACACAGTGCAGAAAAAAAACACTGCTGAAGCACAACACTAAAAAAATACTGAAACGCAGTTTAGAAAATCGTGCAGAAATGCTGAAACGCAGTGCAGAAATGCTGAAAAACTGTGCAGAAATGCTGAAACGCAGTGCAGAAATGCTGAAAATGCAGTGCAGAAATGCTGAAAAGCAGTGCAGAAATGCTGAAAAAGCTGTGCAGAAAATGCAAACAATGCAGTGCAAAAATATTGAAACTGCAATACAGTGCAGAATAGTTGATGTTGGGCTGGAGATAAAATTGTTATACTTGAGCAAGTTCAAAGGTCAAAAACTACTAGTCTGAGGTTGTTGGAAAGAGCTGCCTCATGTTGATACTCGGATGCTTACTTTAAATATTTTTCTTATTTTGAACATGATACTACATTTGTTGTTTAGGAACTCTAATTGTCTTTGTTTTCATGTTATGTTACTTGACTATGAGACAGTGTATATGATCGTTTAAATCCAAGTTGTATGAAACACTTTTTCGTTGGTCATCGTGAGACTTCAATTCCAACGAAACATGGATAAATATCTGCTCCCTTATCTTTGGAATTCATTTCTCTTTTTATTTGGTAGAAATTGAATGATTAGTATTCTTGATGTTTTAATTTCACTACTTATTACAGGAAAGATATCAAGAGTATTACGGGAAAAATCACAGTCTCACTACTATTGCTAACGTTGACGATGTTGATCCTTTAGTTTCTGATAATGATTGTAGTCCTTCACCCATGCATTAGTTTTTTGTGTTATTTGCTTTTTGTTGGAAAGAACAAAATTATGCACTAACAATACTTGATGGATGTGTGGGTTCTTTTGGTAGTTGATAGCTTGGTGTTGTCAGTGTTTTGGACTTAACGATTAGGATTCCGCTATCTATTTTGAATCTTTTTTATAAATATTATTTTATGTGAATGTCAGTTATTTTTAAGGGTATTTATTACTTTGTATTTAGTATGTTTCAACAGGTGTATTTAAAAAAAAATCGGAAGAAAAATATTTGTGACAGATTTACGACGGATTTTGGTCGTTGCTAGAGGGAAAATAGTAGGCTACAGATTGTCGCTAAATGCAGGCACAAATAATTCAAATATTTTGCGACGGATTAGCAACAATGGTTTTCATCGCTAATTTACTAAAACGACGAAATGAAATATGAAATTAGTCACGGAATTCATAACAATAGCAACAAAATAATCCGTTGCTATAATATGGAACGGATCTTATACGTCGCTACTCTGTCGCTAAGTTTGCTACGGATTTCGTTTTTCCGTCGCTAATAGGTTAGCAACGCGCAAAATCGCAACAGACGACATTCCGTCGCTAATCCGTCGCAATACATGTTTAGCAACAGATATATGCTGATTAGCGACGGAATACGTCCGTCACTAAACGCTATTTTTTTAGTAGTGATAAATACCGGCTGCTTACACATATGACGAGTTGATTGAAGAGGTTCAACAAGAATCGGATGTATATATATATATATATGTTGTGTTACAAATGCTCTTGAAAGTAAAAGAAGAATCAACCCCCTTAAGGGAGGAGGGGGCACTCTATTTATACTAATGAGCCCATGGGCCTCCTCCAATGTGGGTTTAATAAAATAGTAATAAAAGGGGACAGCCCCTGCACGGGTTTGGTGAGATTTGACTGACGGCGCCGTCTGACACACGCACAGTTGGCAGCTGACCATGATGTGACACCACTGACGCGTCCTAGCAACGGTCGCATCGGACCAACGGACTCACGGACACCGGACCAACGGTGATGAGACACCGGGGAGAGATCCTGAACCCTCGGTGGCTTAGAGACCGGGTCAGATGGCGCTTCCACTCGGCAGCGATCAAAGTGCTTATCCGGGAAGGTGATGTCCTCGTACGAACTCTCGCCCCTTTTCCCTCTCCGATCCATAGTTGCCCCGGATTTACCCGTATCCGGTTTTTTACCGTATACAATATCTACCATAAAAACTAACAAACCTCCATATCAATTTTTCACTCATTTTAAATTTATATAACTGCTGAAGTGGATTGCCATATGATTGGAATAAAACATATCGCACTTCTTTCTTATAAGATGTGTGTTTTTTTTTAATCATCTCTAGAAAACCATTCACTGGATTTGATGCATGCAACAAAGAAGGCTTTTAATTCATCATCGAATACTTACATGTACGCACTTTTATTTTTTGCTTTTCTTATTCATGATTGACTTAAACTGATAATTACATCTTTTTAAGTGTGTAGGGTTGACTATTTTTGTTTTTCTAGAATACCACTAAAATATATAATCAAAGTTTATTAAGTGAGCATATTTCGATCTAACTTAGTCGAACCTCAATGTACATTATTATCAGTCAACAGACTTAACACACATAATGATGACGTAAGAAAACTAAGTGCGATATTTAAGGATAAAAATAGGCATGTATACTTCTAAACTTAAGGGATCATTTTGAGTTAAAAATTTATTGAGTTTCTTAAAAAGGTTTTACCTACTTGGATTTGTCTCCTTACAAAAACAACTTCAAGGTAAAATATTGAAATTTTGTCTGTATCTACACAAATAACACTTTTTCCTTTTTAATTAGATTTTGAGAGATAAAAGGGAAGTTCACTTAATACTTCACCACTAACACTATCAATCTATAATGAACTACAAATGAGGAAAATTAATGTAATTTTCATTTTCCCCTTATCAATCATAATTTGATTTATAGTATATAGGTTTTCAAATTTCCAAATCAGTGTGTGTGTGTATATATAGTCTTCACATATCTCTTTCATCTAAATTCTCACTCTTTGCTTCCTGTCACCCATAAATTCACTAAGTGTAGCCCTTCTCAGTCTGTTTGAAACATCATATGGCGAGAGAGTTCATCAATACGATGCATTGGAACCGTTATTGTTGGACAATCGAGCATCAGAAGGATCTGCTCAAGAGTGACAGCCCAAATTTACCAATGGAAAAATTTTATGTTCTATGCAGAGTTCGAAAATTATATCTTAATTACTATCTCATGGAGGATGGTATTAGTTGGAGGTTCTTTGACCGCACATATTTCAACCATCATATTGTCAAAAATTTATGTTGCGACATAGGGGAACAAGACACGTGGTTCAATAAGTTTAGTCAAATGCTTGAATATTTACATGTTCCTCTATGGTATCAACTAGACATGGTTCGAGACATCATAAATAAGGCCTCGTTGATTCTTCAAGAGTATGAAAAACCTAGGAGAATCCCAATTGTCGTCGACATAATCCATCGTGTTCCTCATATAATTTCAAATCCTTATCAAGATTATCATGAAGAAGCTGATGAGGATGAGATTGAGTTGATAGAGCAAGTCGCGACGAGTTTATTGAACTTGGAAGAAAATCGTGTGTTTGTGCCTGTAATTCCCGCATCGAGGGATGCCGTTAAAGCACTGGAGAAGGTGAAAGTGGAGACAATGAATAGTGAAAAGAGTTTTGGTGAAACTTGTATGATATGTTTTGATAAGTTGTTTTTAAATGGCATTGTTGAAGTTACTCGCATGCCTTGCAAGCACCTTTATCATGGAGGTTGTATTGTTCAATGGCTTGAGAGAAATCATGTTTGTCCTTTGTGTCGCTTTAAGATGCCCGTAGGCAAAATATTGGGCTTTGATTTGGTTTAGGTTGAATGTTTTATTCAAAAAAAAAAAAAAAAAAAAATTAAATCTGCCTTGTGATGCCAGGCGTTTGTGTTTCCCTATTAGTTATTAGTATCTCCAAAAAGAATTGTTGTTGTTTTTTCTTATCGATTTTTTTTTTTTTTTGAGAAATTTATCTGTATGGCGAGGGTTGGCTAGATCACTACCAATTTATTGAATATTAAAAAGTATACACATGTAATATGAGGGGGAGGACATGAGATTTTACGTCCATTTATCCTATATTGAATAGTTAAGTCTGTTTTGAAAATAGTATTAATCCTTTTATATTTCTTTTTTGCGTGTTAATGACTATTGTTATTTTAGTGGTCTCTAGTAATCAACCAATATTATAGTTCTCATACTTTATCACGTCTATCTTCATTTTATTTTAATTTGTGTGTTCAATATTTCTTAACTTTGGACTTAAAATTAAAAGTTTTTGTAAAGAATTTTATTCTATATATATAGAGAGAGAAAACCAATTCGTTGGAAGGGCGATTTTGGAAATTCAAAATGAAAACCATCATTGTGTTCTACTTTCTTTTTTGAACAAATATGTGGGAGAAAACAAAACAGAATTGTTGCAGTAGTAAAAAAGCACTTAGAAGCTCACATGGTTTAACATGAGCCCTGATAAGCGTCAAACAAAAATGATATAGTGAGTAATTAGTTTATCCATTTTCTGTTAAATATGTAGACGGTTTATCTGTTTATTTTTGATGATGATCACATGATATCACATCCAAATCCCAGTTAGGGTGAGGAGGCAAAGCTTTTTGGTTCCAAAGGCCTGGTTAGGTTAATTAATAGCCTGTTTGGCCAAACTTTTAAAATTTGCTTATTTTAAAAAGTACTTTTCAAAAAAACACTTTTAGTGAAAAGCAGTTTATGTTTGGTCAATTAATTAAAAAAGTACTTTTGAGCATTCATTAGTGTTTGACCAAGCTTTTAAAAAGTGCTTCTATTTGTATTTTTCTCAAAAGTACTTTTCAAAAAAGTGCTTTCGAGCAAAAGCTGTTTTTTTAGCTTCTGAAAAACTGCTTCTGCTACTCCCCAAAAGCACTTATTTTCTCCCAAAAGCTTGGTCAAACACCTCATTTTTTTTCAAATAAGCACTTATTGAAAAAATAAGTACTTTTGGGGGGAAAATAAGCTTGGCCAAACAGGCTATAAGTGTTGATTTAGTTCCTCAGAAACTTTAGCCTAACCTATTTTTTCCAAACAATAGAAATATTATCAATTAATATCATAAGAAAATACAGTATCATCATGGACGTTATGTCTTGTATAACATAGTAATATTCGAAGTTTGTTTGACAAAAATAATTCACAATTTATTTATTAATAACTTCGTAGGCAAACAAAGGAGGAATTGTTAGATACACAAAATTATGAGAGTTTTTTCTTTGTTTCTTCCTTCGTTAGTAAGTCCGCCATACTTTCTATTTTTGTTCAGGAATATCTTTGATTTGATTGTAAACTTTAATTGTCTTATCATTAAGGAAATATTGGACTACTAAGTGGTATACTCAAGTAAGCAAGTTCTACTCAACGTTTTTAAGGACGATTTCTAAGTGACATCCAAGGCATGCCCCCGAGAGAGGTCGACTAAAAAATGCATCTAGGTGGATTGGCGGGGCGCAAGTATCGTGGAGTGTGTCCCAAACCTTCCGGTCACTCGCACAGGCGTAATCCCCAATCTTAAGTGTGCTCATTTGAAATCTAAGCCCCGAGAATTTTCTCAAACCGAAACCAAAATTGCTTATCAGTAAGTCCTTTTTAATATTTAAATACTAAATATTAGCTCAAAAGTCAAAAGCTTTTTTTAAAATGTTAATCTCTTTTTATCTCTCTTTGTCTGCAAAGTACTAATTAATTGCGAAGTTAAATCTCTGTCCTTGAACGCTAGCTTTGCTTCCACACTTGCGAGTTACTTCTCTATATTTTTTTAGTGATTTTGACTCTTCAAGGAATCCTTTAATTTTATGATTCTTTTTGCTAATATTTCACCAGAGAATATACTTTGATGACTTTTTTTATTATGATTATTAATAATAGTAAAACTTGAACAGTAAAGTATAAAGTAAGGGGACGAGGCCTTAATTTATTAATCCTAACGAGCAACAAATACTCTCTAACAAGCATGCAAAAAATATGAATCCTTTATGTTTCATTTTATCTAGTATGTTTTTTTCCTTATAATAATATTTCTACATTATCATAGATCATTTATCATTGTCATCTTAGATTTTATTTCCTTTATTGTTCTAATGATGTATAATGCTTCTTCTAAGTTATCCAATCATATATGACGTAGTTACTATCACAACTAGAAAACAAGGAATTAGCGACAGACAAACTTTCTTAGCTAAACAGCAAAATCTCATGCTAATCTCATTTAGCTACGGATTAACGAAAAATTATAAGAAAATCTAATTAGCGAGGAGCTATTTAGCGATGTATTAGCTAGGAATTACCGACAAATTCTGTAGCTAATTCCGTGTTCTCTTGTAGTGATGGAACACGTAGATTTTTCTTAGCTTCCTTAATTAGTCCATCCAATTTGTGCAAAAAATGGTGTTTTGGCATCCACATTAATTTCCAGGGGAACTAAGTTGTTTTATTCTGTCAATCTTAGTCCATGGTATAAGGCAGTTTGCTCCGGCCGAGCCATAAAACACAGAGGGACACTACTAAAGAAACGCTGAAAACTGACTCAAGAAGTTAACCTCAGGAGGTCGATTTTTTTAGTTCTTCTTGATTGGAAATATCAACCTCTGGAGGTCAATTTTCTTAAATTACACAATAATCCAATGTGAACCCCGTCTTTACTGATAGACAATTGGGGCTTGATGAGTTAAGATTTTGGTTTTTTTATTTTTACTCTTCAATTTCATTTTTTTGCGAAAAAAAGACTGGCCTCCGGAGGTCGGTTTCTAAAAAAAATTGTAAAAACCAATCTCCAGAGATCGGTTTTTTAATTTTAAAAATAACCGACCTCCGGAGGTCGGTTTGCACTTCTGATTTTTGGCAAAATCGACCTCAGGAGGTCGGTTTTTCCAACCTTTTTTGGAGACAGGTTTTTAGGTCGATTTTTGGCGTTTTCTTAGTAGTGGGAGTTGTGTTGGCCTGGTGATGCCCCGTTAAAGTAAAAAAATTATATGGCACGCTTGAAAGGGGTATCAGTAGAAATTATGTTCTTTTTGTTGTGGTAATTATTTTTCCTTGTTAACCAAATATTCGAGAGGTAGAAGGGAAAGGAGTCCCATCAGTTGATCATATGTTTGATTTTAATGTTTCTTAGTTTCCTGATGAAATCCAGCCAGTTTATATTGGTCCTCTTTTAAATTCCCTCTAACATATTGTTGTTATTTTTGGAGCATTTTAATATTACATAATAATATTATTAAAGTGCCTTATTATGTTTTATTATTGCTCCAAGTTGGTGGCCTAAAAAATGGCAGAAGTGGCTTTCATTTCTTACGGCTTTTGGTTGGCAGAATGTGGCATCAAGTTGTTCTTAAATTCTTATAACCTCCAACCCTTTTTACTCACCCACATTCATCATCTTTAGTCTTGTAACTTATGTAACCTCTAAGTCATAATTATATTCTCACATTATACTCACATTACTACCCCACTCTTATCCTATTCAATTCAAGGATGATTTTGTTAACTATAAATAGTTAGTCATCCTAACCTTGTGAGAGATGAAAAATATTGGAGAGTTCTTGAAAAAGTGAAGATAAAAGAGAGTATTTTTTTTTTATGTTGAAGGAAGGTATTTTATGGTGGAGCTTTGGACTTTTCAACTAGTCCGGGATTGGTTAAGTCACACGATGTTGACGGGTTGTTGTATCTTGGAGGGGACAACTCAGAGTTGTACTACTGGACCGGTGAAGATTATGCTGCAGTGGGCTTGAATCTCCTTAAAGAGAGCGATATATCCGTGCCTCAGCCTGAAAATATTTTATTCATTTTGTGTTACACCCCGGAAAAATTTCGCGTTACCAAAAACTGTAGACGGCTAGTACAGGCCAAAGGGTCGATACAGCACGAACGCGCCCCCACGTGGCGCGAACGCGCTCAACGAAAATTCGAGAATCAAGTTAGGAATGAAGGTGGTGTTATAAAAAAGGTAATAATAGCATATATATATGACATTTGGAGACCATATGGTGTAAATTAGGTCATATGTTAATTGACGAAAAACCCTCGTTGCTGCAAGCTAAGTGGGGCCCACATGTCAAAGATTTATAAAGGACATATGAAGATACATAAGAGTAGTATATGGAAAGTTGAGCAAAACCTAACAAGGACCCATAAGCCAAATATAGGCATAAGCCCTCCAAAAGGACGATTTAAGGAAACGTTTTCGGATGATCTGACTTGAAAGGGAAAAAACGGCATTATAAGTTTGGAATTTGGGAAAACTCTCAGAAATAGAAGTTGTAGATAATTTAATTAGCTTTCCAACCATAGGTCGTGGGGCCTCATACGATATCGGGATCAAGAGTTATGACCGTTTTACTGAACGAACATCCAGTCAGAAATTTTAACCTTGCGCGAACGCCCCCAAAGGGGGCGCGAACGCGCAGAAGGAAATTATTTAACTCTACGCGATCGCGCCAGAAGGCAGCGCGAACGCGCAGAGCATTTTTCCAGCTGCTTCTGGCAGCTTCTAAACATCATAAAAAGGGGGAAACCCCCCTCATTTTCAGATCAACACACGAAAAACACACCCCAAAACTCTCCAAAAATCTGGAGAGTCCTCCCAAACTCCCCAACCAAAAGTTTGCCCAAAACCAGGTATAATTTCCCAATTCCAGTCCGGGTAGCGTATAATTATTGGTGCAGAATCATATAACAGTGTGTGGTGGCCTAAATTTAGCGTGGAAAAGTGGAGATTAAGCAATATTAAAGGGAGAAAGGTATGGATCTCTTTCTATTTGTGCTAATACCGGTATTTACGAAGAATACGCGATTAAATAATTGTATACTGAGTTAATTAGTTATGAAAGTTGGAAAACAGTGTGTGGGCTGTTTTATGAGATATTTTGGAGTTGAAAACATTATAATTGATGTTGGTATTGTTGTTGTTGTTGTTGGCTGCTGAATTAAAAATTTGGGCTAGGCATATAAACAGGGGAGATGCTGCCCGATTTTCGGCAGAATATAAAATAGTATAATTTGAATTATGGCACAAGTGTACGATGAAAAGGCTAACATTAGTGTGAATTATCTTAAATGTAGACTTACAAGCTCGGACACATAAGCGTAGCTAATAGGACGTGGAACAGGTATGTTAAGGCTCGTCCCTTTCTTTCAAAGGCATGATTCCTAACGTTATGAATTTATAGATGTTCCATATTTTCCTTGTCTTTAAAGGTTAGAAGTCTATGGTCCTAAGGCAATGGTTATTTTTCCGATAACCCGTCAATGTTTTCAAAAATGTTCGTATTTTTTTCAAAACAAAAGGTTTATGGTTTTGTAAGCTTTTATGACAATGACGATGGATATGTTTTATAATGACAATGATGAAGTCAAAAATGAGAAAATGTCTACGATAGATACGTTGACGATATGTTCCTACCATGAATATGACAATATGAGGTTTATGATTTTATTATATGTTTTCTCTTAACGCTACTCTTTATTGATAGCCTCGCCTATAATTTTAGTTCCTTCAAGGTGAGACATGGCGATTATGATTATTCCATAATATAATCGGAGGTTACCGACCTTACGTCACCCCGATAGACTTATAGCATTTCTTGGGCTCTCCTGCATGCTGCTCATATGATATATGTATATGGTATATGTATATGTATATGGGAAAAAGGGCCAGAGCGCTATAGACGCTGACATATGTACATGATACACGTATATGTATATGGGAAAAAGGGGACAGAGCGCTATAGACGCTGATATATGAACATGATACATGTATATGCATATGGGGTAAGGGGAAAGGTAAGGCGCTATAGACGCACAACCACCTGATCAGTTGGAGTAAGATACATGATATCGTCCCGGACGCGGGATGCCCGGACGCGGGATATATGGGCGAGCCGACGTATTTCGGCGCTATGACATGATATGATATGAAATGACATGATATGATATGAAATGATATGATATGATATGATATGATATGATATGATATGATATGACCAGATAAGTATGCATGGCATCCGCCTAAGCGGCACTCATATGTACAGGTTACTCTTTTATCTTATGACATGTTCTATGTTCCATACAGTTATTATTCATGCCTTACATACTCAGTACATTGCTCGTACTGACCCCCTCTTTCTTCGGGGGCTGCGTTTCGTGCCGCGCAGGTACACCTAGATGAGTTGAAGCTAATATAGAAGATATTCCAGCAGAGTTGGCAAGTTCCACTCGTTCCTGGAGTGCTACCGAGTCAGAGTACATGTGCTATGATGTCCGATAAATGTTAGAGACTTTGCAGACAGAGTCGTGGGTATAGAGTGTCAGCTTTGTAGACGGCTTCGCCAGTCGATATGTTATTATGTCTCATGTCACGGGTCCCACATGATTATAGACTTTACTTATGAAAAAAAAAAAAAATTGGAGAGCTTACTATGTATTTATTTCTTAATTGGTTCAAAAGAATATATGTGTAATAAGAGTCAGCGGGTTCGCTCGGCTCCGAATGTGGGGTCGAGTGCCCATCACACCCTAGTAAAGTCGGGGTGTGACATTTTGTTCTTCATTTTTATTGTATTTTTTTCAACTAAAATTTATTGTAATCTGTGGTAATTTCACCAGGAGATTCAATTTTGTTATAGTTTGAAAAATCGCGAATATCAAGATAGGAGATGTCAACATCATTCCGCTTCAACATCGCTAGATCTCTTTAAGAGATGGAAGGGTAAAACATTTTTTTTCTACTTGCTTAACTCAAGTGGAGGAAAGGTTAAAAACATTTTACCTTATATTTTTATGAATAAAGTGATACTACTTTTCAAGAGTATATATAGTTATTTAAATTCTCAAACTAGTGGGCGCTAAAGAAGTGAGAAAATATTTATCATGAAAAGTGATTTCTGCATCTTTGAGAATGTTTTAAAAAGCGTGGGAAGTGCATGTATTAATCTTGAAAAATTCACATGTCTTTTTTGCCTCAATGGTTGATCATTTGTTGATCTTTGGCTCTAACATTGTTGTTGTTAAACTAAACTAAAAATATGTGTAGCAGCCTTTTTGATGTGAGAAATTTGAGTGAGGCAAATTTCATTCTTGGAATGAAAAACAAAAAAAAAAACATGTTATAAAACTTTTCTTAACCAGTCACATTATGTTTGAGAAAATTGTGAAGTACAATTTTGTGGATTGTACATGTGTTGCAACTCCTTTTGATTCAAATGTATGAAAATGGTGTGATAAGTGAAAATAAAAAAAAAAAAAAAAAAAAAAAAAAAGGAGTATGCTACTAAGAGAAAAATAATGAGATATGTGACTAAATGTGCTTGACCTGATATTGTGTGTGAAGTACCTAGAAGGTACAAGCAAGTCAAGTATTTTACTTGGTATGAAAATTTGTGACTTGTTTTATAAAGAATTATTCTGCGGTACTCAAAGGCTTTTTTGATGCAGATAAGAACATTTGGTGCCGTTTGTTGGAAATAAAAAATTAGTATTTGTAACTCTACCATGGAGGCTGAGTTTATTGCTTCAATTTCAGCTAGTAAAGAAGAAAACTGGTGGAGAAATTGATCTTATATTGAAAACCGATTCCTTCTATGTTATCATTGGGATAGCACCAATATTATTGGTAGAGTACAAAATCGTTATTGTGACAATAAATTCAGACCCATGAGAAAAAATATTTATGAAATCATATTTGACAAATGGTATACCATAAAGATTGATTATGTCAAATCTTGTGATAATCTTTCAGATTCACTGACTAAGGCCTTAGCAAGAAAAAAGGTCTGGAGCACATCGAGGGGGATGGGATTAAAGCCAATAAATTACTGAGTCATATATGAGGAAACCCAACCTGGGAACTAGAGATCCTATAACCAAGTTTAATGGGAAAAACGAATCATCTGATGACGTGATGTGAAATGCACTAATATTTATTTTATTCCCTCCCTATGGTGTGAATGCATTTTCCTTTAATGATTTGTGGAGGTTGAGTCTATGAACTCTTAGTGAAAATCTGTAGCTCGTATGAGTGGGGTATTAAGGTTACAGGAGCACCCTTGACAGATTTCACCTATGTGAGTGTGGAGGTAGGCCGCTTCCTATGAGAATTGGGCTCGTTCTCAAAAACACTCATGAAAACCGGGATAGCACTAGGCCGTAATGTGCTGGCTATAAAAGTTCATGTCAACACCTTGATTATTATGTGTAAGCAGTGATACTTTATTTCCCTTAAGCAATTATAGTTCAAGTCTGAGACCACTACGGCTTTGGAGTAGAGATCGTTGTTTTACTAAGTGAAGGTTCAATGCAAAACACACCTTCATTATGCATAATAGTCTCCCTTCAACTAAGTTGGTGATAACTCTCTTATTATAATATTAAAATGAGTGGGGGATTGTTGTTATTTTTGGAGAATTTTAATATTACATAATAATATTATTAAAGTGCCTTATTATGTTTTATTACTGCTCCAAGTTGGTGGCCTAAAAAAATGGCAGAAGTGGCTTTCATTTCTTACGGTTTTGGTTGCAGAATGTGGCCTCAAGTTGTTCTTAAATTCTTGTAACCTTCAACCCTTTTACTCACCCACATTCATCATCTTTAGTCTTGTAACTTATGTAACCTTATTAAGCCATAATTATATTCTCCCATCATACTCACATTACAACCCCACTCTTATCCTATTCAATTCAAGGATGATTTTGTTAACTATAAATAATTAGTCATCCTAACCTTGTGAGAGATGAAAAATATTGGAGAGTTCTTGAAAAAGTGAAGATAAAAGAGAGTATTTTTTTATGTTGAAGGAAGATGTTTTGTGGTGGAGCTTTGGACTCTTCAACTAGTCCGAAGTTGGTTGAGTCACACGATGTTGACAGGATGTTGTATCCTGGAGGGGACAAGTCAGAGTTGTACTGATGGACCGATGAAGATTATGCTGCAGTGGGCTTGAATCTCCTTAAAGAGAGCGTGATATCCGCGCCTCAGCCTGAAGAATATTTTATTCATTTTGTTATTCATTTTTATTATATTTTTTCAGCTGTAATTTATTGCAATCTGTGATAATTTCACCTAACACAATGTGAACAACATGTATCATATGTTTAATATGATCTGATAGTACAAAGGAGAGTTTTGTAATATCCCCCCAGCCCTTTTGGTCTAGTAAATTGTTGACGTTGAGAGTTTGTTCAGCCTTTGTTAGTGGACCATATTCGGGAACGTAGTGGTCACTGGTTCCCAGCTACTCTCTGTGCTTTTATTTTTTGCTTTCTTATGCTTATTTTCCCATTTCAGGAAAAAACAATGATATTGGATACCGACCATCCATTGATCAGCTTCGGCGGCAAAAAATTTCAATCAGAAGAATAGCCCATTATACAAGTAGAAAAACATTTTTTTGCGCGGATTACCTTTCTTTTGGGGTGGTCTTTAAATTTTGCCCCTCATATTTGTGATCTTTAAGTTTTTTCCTTCGCTTGAAAAGGTAGGCGAATACCTGAGATTTTGGGTTCGAACCCCCGCTCAGGCATAAAATAAAAAAATAATTTCGCAAGGCAAGGCTGGAGGGCGTGTATGCCGGATCCGGCATACATTCCTTAAGGAAAAACTAAAGTTATGTCAGATCCATCTTAAGTAAAAGTCTGCCCCGCAAGGCAGAACTTTTCCTTAAGACATAGTTTAGTTATGCCTTATGGGGCAGACTTTTAGTTAAGGCATAACCAAAAGTATGCCCCATTAGACAGAACTTTTCCTTAAGGCATAGACTTTGCCTTATAAGACAAACTTTTAGTTATGCCTTAAAGAAAAGTTGGGCCTTATGGGGCATACTTTTAGTTATGTCTTATGGGGCACACTTTTAGTTAAGGCATAACTAAAAGTATGTCTCATAAGGCGGAACGTTTCCTTAAGGCATAACTAAAAGTTTGCCTTGAAAAGTAAAAAAGATAAAATATATGCCTCAAGGCAAATTCTGCCGGAGGGGGCAGAGCAAAATTCAAACTTTGCCTTGCCAATTTTTTTTAAAATTTTTTATTAAGCGGGGGTTCGAACCCAGAACCCATGGGTTTTAAGCGACGGTCAAAACTTAAAGACTAGCAATTTGAGGTACAAAATTTAAAGACCACCCCAAAAAAAGTGTAGAAAAATAGGATAGTTTATAAGGCCCATACCGAAGAACCGAACCGAAGCAATTTCGTTTCGACATTTGATATCTACCATTGAAGAACCGGAAACCCGAAAATCGAACTGAAAGTTTGAAGAACCGCACCAAATAATTGAACTCCCAGATACGATTATGCTCCCCCTTTGTACTACCATGAGATTCTTGCCCGACTTTCTTTCGGCTTAAGAAGATTGAGGTGAGAATGAGAATAACTTCGGAACTCTAGGGGAATGGAAGTTTTTGGGAGGGATCCCAAAGCTCTCCAACGTGTTGCGGAGCCTTCGGTCGTGACAGGGTCTTTTGGCTTCCTTAGGGCCATGTGAAGCTTAGCTTGCTTTAGCAACCATGTGATGATTCAAGTTCGTGGTAGGTGTAGGAGCGGGGCGAAGCGCTAGCGAAACTCAGGTGGTAATGCAAGTGCGCATTGAGCGTAGTAGCCCTCTCGGGCATGCTCTTTGTATAAACAAGCAAAGAGCTAGTGGAGCTGGAATGAAATATCGTATGTAGTGTTGAATCTAATAAAGCTCTTTCGAACAAGTGAGGAACGAGTGACCACAAACTCTGCTTAAGCACTCGACATGCAGCTAGCTTCAAACTTTCTGGATTTGGCTTCATCAGCGGCGCCACAAGCAGCAGCTAACCATGCAAATCAAATGACGAGGAGCAACAAGAAGAAGGAAATAAAGACCCAGAGGGCCTAGAACAAGGTCAAGAAGTTAAACCCTAAATTTTCAATAGATCATAAAGTCGTTCATTTATCAATTCTTGCTAATTAAACGTAAATTAAATTATGATTTTTTTTATTTCGTAACTCTCATATATTAAAGTAATGAAATTTGTATTTTATGTGCTAAGAATTTTTTTTTTTAAAAATGACAATTTGAAAATATCGAACGGAAAAAAATAAAATATAAGTTGGATTAAGGGTGTCAAGTGGGCCGGGCCAGCCCGAACCCGGCCCGGTAAACCCGGCCCACCACCGGCCCTGCCCAAGCCCACTAATAAGTGTAAGGGGCTGGGCTAGGTGGGTTTTATTAGGGGGCTGGTGTGAGGATCCACAGTGCCATTAACCATGGCTTGACCGTGGGTTGCCCTCCATGACATGCATGCTTGACATACTTGGGCATTGTATGACTTGGGTCGCAGACGGATCGCACAACTATGCCATCTTCACTCTGCAGAGCTACGGGTATCGAACACGCGACCTCAAGCCTTTTGTCTCCACGAGGGAGCGCCTCTTACCAATTGAGCGCCTCCATATCGGATTTTTTAAAATAATTAAAATCCGGCTCGGCCCACTAACTAAAACCCGGCCCGGCCCACTAACTAAAACTTGGCCCGACCCACTAACTAAAACCCAGCCCGGCCCACTAACGGGCCCGGTTAGCCCGACGTGTAGCCCCTATCCGAGGTGGGCTGGGCCGGACACCCTTTCCCTCTCCAAGCCCGGCCCCCAGCCCGACCCACTTAACTTACGGCCCGGCCCGACCCTGACCCGACCCCTTGTGGCCCACATTTAAATGGCCCGGCCCGGACCGGCCCACTTGACACCCCTAAGTTGGATTAGTAACCTTTTCAACTAAAACTGAAGACCAACCCATAAGGATCATATTCAGCTTTTAGTTTATCTATTGACTATGTACAAGCTTTGTGAAAAAAAAATGAAAATATAATAAAAGTAAATCTGATTTCTAATATCTTAACATAAAATGAAAATACTAAGCACATACAAATTTAAATTTGTTTCCATTCTCACTTCTAAAGAAGTTGATTCATTTTCTTTTGTTACTAACTATATACCTTCAAGAATTAATATTTTGGAGTGCAACAATTAGGTAAGTTCTTTGTTACACCACCTATATATATCATAGGACATCTAGTTCATTCATAGACGAATAAAAAGGAAATCATCACTAAAAGCTTTGCAGATATATATAATAACTACTTCAAGGATCCAAAAGCTCTTTTTTGGTGTTTAAATCTTGAAGATCTTGACACGGTGCTTGATGGGAGTGGAAGTGTTATTTTCCAATCAAGATCTTCGATATTTAAACAACGAAAAGGGGCTTTTGGAGCCTTGAGCTAGTTATCATATTAGCAAAACCTTTATAAAAATGGGCTAACTGCTCGACAATTGATGTGACAAAGCGATGTTGAATTAGAAGATTAACATACTTCTTCCTATTATTATCTTTCTCGTGGAAACAAAGCTCAACCACTTTCTTGGACCCCAACGCCTCAACTTCACAAACAAATGTCAAGTCTAGTGTATCTTGATCCACTATCTCTGGATCCATCTCCATAATCTGTTTGCAACTATTGTACAAGTATGGATCTGCATCCCTTATGCAGATTGCAAAACACGCACATAGTCAAACACGAAACCAATTTGGATTTTATGCTTTAAAACTAATACTGTCATTTATAATTGTCGTCTTAGATTTTGTTTCATTTATTGTTCTGATCAAAGTAGATGCAAAATGCTTCTTTTAAGTTACTCAGTATCATATATGACATAGTTACTATCTGACAAGCAGATCTTACTTCCTTAATTGGTCCATCCAATTTGTACAAACAAGTTACTATGATTACTTAAATTATTCAATCCATGATAAAATTCATTACTATAATTATTTGTTTAATTAATTTCCTTAATCGTCCTTATAGCATTAAACAAGACACAACAAATTAAATGCGCGTTTTTCTTGCAATTACCATTCAAATAATCTGATTGTCTAAATATATTTTACCTCGTGAGTACATAAAATTTAAACTCGTCTAAAGTATTTAAGTTATACGCGTTGACGATGTAATGAAGTTTTATGACAGCATGTAATTGCAAGTAAACTTGTGATATATTGTAGGTTACCAATTAATTTAATGCTTACATAGAGTAACTTGCAAGTGTCTTTTAAATATCCTGATTGTGTAAGCATATAATGTTACTCGATTACACTACCAACACATAGAACATAAACTATTCGCAAATAATTTAAGTTATATGTACTCATAATGTAATGAAGTTTTTCCTGTGTTAGGGTAAACTTATTATCTATTGCAGGTTATTATTGCAGGTTACCAATTAATGCTTCTCAAATAAAATTACTTGTCATTCTTTCTAAATAACCCCATTGCGTAAATATAGTTTACACCATAAACGTATTTAGCTTAAAATCTTTTGAAAAGGTAAACAAACTGTTGACGCAAAATATAGGAGTGGGCCATAGTTATGACTTGAGCCAACGTTAGTGGGCTTGAATCTCCTTAAAGAGAGCGAGATATCCGCGCCTCAGCCGAAGATATTTTTATTTCTTCATTTTATTTTTAATTGTAATTGTAATTTCATTGTATTATCACCAACGGTATACAAAATTTCTTACACCATCAGGTAATTTTAAAGGTAATTATTCAAAGTAACCTTCTAATTAAAAAAGTATTACCTTTTCTAAACAATTTAATTTAGAAAAGAGAAAAAAACTTTTAAGGCAAGATGAATCCTACTTATACTGTAACTGAAATATTTCAAGTTGTACTTGTAATTATAATTATTTCTTTTTCCAAATTTATGACTTTTCTTCATAGTTCTGTTCAAACTCCATATTGTCAAAATCGATTAAATCACTGATTTAGGTTTCAGTTCTTTAGTTCATGGAAAACATAATTAGGTAAAAGACTTTATTTAAGTAATTCAAAAAGTCTACAGGTACTGATTATGCAGATTGAATATATACACTTAGAGAAATAAAGGAACCTTAAATAACATTGACTCATTTGCATCTTTGCTGGAAAGTTATAATAAAACAAATCAAAAATTCGGGTCATAAGTTGCGTATGTTTCTGTTGCAACACCCTTTCTCTCCTTACTCTTAATTAAATAGTTGAGAGGCAAAAGAGAGAGAAAACCAAAGAGTAACTAAATCACTGTGATTTGAGAGACCATGGAAGACGACGGTTAGAAGAGGTGAGAATATGTCTTTTTTGCCAATAGAAAAAAAAATCATTTACCTAGTTTTTTATTACAAAAAAAATTATGTAGCTTAAAAAAAATAACTCTACCTATTCTTTTTTATTAGACTTATTTTTTAAAGGCACGTGGTAATATTTTTTTGTGAACCGGGTCTGATTCGTATAAAAAAAATGGATAGACTTATTCTCTTGTAGCCAGGATATACTTATTTTAAGCAAACCAGACAACCCACTAGAAAAAAAAATCACCTCGTGGCTTTAAAAAATAAATCTACTTGAAAAAAATGGATATACTTATTTTCATAAAGTCACGTGACATTTTCGTAATTAAAAAATAAGCTAAATGATTTTAAAAAATATTATTTCAGCAAAAAGGGTATATTTACACCATTGTGTAACGACAAGAGTGTATTTGCACCATTTGTATAACGGTAGGGGTACATATGACCACTTTTTTAATAAGATATATTTACTCTAAATCGCAAAATTGAGGGTATATTTGCACCTTCCATTTATAATGTCGGAATTTTGTCTCTAATTTGTTCATTTGTTTTATTGTTTAAATATCCAGACTGCTTACAAAAAATTCTGAATACGTTACCGATTGTATATTAGTTTAATAGCCTGTTTGGTCAAACTTCTAAAAAAAGCTTATTTTAAAAAGTATTTTTTTCAAAAGTAATTTTTAAAAAAGTATTTTTGGCTAAAAGCAGTTTATGTTTGGCCAATTAATTTGAAAAGTACTTTTGAGAAACAATTAGTGTTTGGCTAAGCTTTTAAAAAGTGCTTCTATGTGTATTTTTTTTCAAAAGTACTTTTTAAAAAAGTGCTTTTGGACAAAAATTATTTTTTTAGATTCTGAAAAACTGCTTCTGTTACTTCCCAAAAACATTTATTTTCTCCTAAAAATTTAGCCAAATATCTTACTTTTTTTAAAAATAAATACTTATTGATAAAATAAGTATTTTAGAGAAAAAATAAGCTTGGTCAACCAGGTTACACATACATCCAAAATAAAGCAGTTTCGCTCAAGCTTGTCAGAAAGAACGTGTGTATATTTTCTAAACTTAACGAAGAATTTACATGTGTCTAGCCAATAATGTTGTAGGTAGCAATTATTTATTAGTCAAAATTGTACAAGGTAGTAGGACCAATTGAATTCCATGGTGGCAACTACAAATTTCTTTCCTCTTTCTTCTTCGTTAATAAAATCAATTTTCTAGCCGCCGCCTTATTAGAATATTTAGTTAAGAGTCTTTATGGGCTAATTGGACACAAATTTTGGAGTCTAAAGAGTTTAAGTTAAGTAGGATTAAGACAGAGTCAATGAACTGTAAGTTCAGTGACGTGACACATGAGTCTGGCGTGGAAGTGTACGTAAATGCCCTTGATAACCAAATTAGATAACTTGGGAAACCGAGGGCTTTTCCCTCAATCCACATTGACATGCTATTACAATATCTATATGGGAAAAGGTGTAAATATATCTTCCAACTTTGCGATTTAGAGTATATATACTCTTCACTAAAAAAGTTGTGCACTTATACCCCTATATAAATGATGCAAATATGTCTTTTTTACCAATAGAATTTTAAAAAATAATAATCATTTAGCGTTTTTTGATTAAAAAAAATGTCACGTCGCTAGAAAAATAGTAAACCTACCCGCCCTTTTTTAGTGGACTTATTTTTTATAGGCAAAGGCAGGTGGCAATATTTTTTGGTGGGTCGAGTCTGAGTCGTGTAAAAAAATGGGTAGACTTATTTTCTTATAGCCAGGATATATTTATTTTAAGCGAACCAGACAACCCACTAGAAAAACAATCACCTCGTGGCTTAAAAAACAAGTCTACTTGAAAAAAATGGATATACTTATTTTCATAAAGTCTTGTGACATTTTCTTAATTAAAAAATAAGCTAATGATTTTAAAAAATATTATGTCAGCGAAAAGCATATATTTGCACCGTTGTGTAACGACAAGTGTATATTTGCACCATTTGTATAACGGTAGGGGTATATATGACCACTTTTTTAACGAGAATGCATTTGCTCTATATCGTAAAGTTGAGGGTATATTTGCACCTTTGCCCCGTTTATAATGTCAGAATTTTGTCTCTAATTTGTTCATTTATTTTATTGTTTATTTAAATATCGCTTATAAGAAATTCTGAATGCGTTACCGATTGTATATAATTCAAATCCTCCCAAAATAAAAGCAGTTTCGCTCAATCCCAACCTTTATTCTTTGAAAATCAAACTCAAAATTAAGCTTTTTTTCGTACTTTGACAGAAGATTAGTCACGTTTCAAAATATCGGAATATAAATATTTTATATGGAACTTAATATTTTTTTAGTGTACAATAATATCGGCTCATTACATCAAGTATACACATACATTTGGATCGTCGTTTTAGGAGTTGTAAAGTGCTCCGAAGTACGTTTGAAAAACTTGTTATATTTAGGTTTAAGTGTCATATTTTATAGGGTTTTGATTAATCTCTTTTGTTTTACTCCCAAAGCTATGAAAGTACTTTTTCAAGAAAGATAGCAAAGAAAAAATTACTCTGCTTTGTATTAGGTTTTTTTTCTTTTATGTCTTTTTTATTTTGTTATTGTATTGTGTAATCCGCACCTTTTAAATGTGCAAAAATAAATATAATATTTAAAAATAATTCATCCAATGCGAGAGGTTCATAATAATTGAAAAATATTTCATTCCATTAGCAACAAAATACATCATTAAATTACAATAGACTTAAAAAAAAAAAAGTTCTAGACACTCTTCTACTTCCAGATGTGCTGCCACCACGGGAGTTTTGCCCACATGAACACTTATCGCCACCACGTACCACCTCCGATGGCGGAAAACCCAATTCCTGACAGCCCAATGCAATGGCATTCTGACTATATTCCATATCTTGACAGTCTACAAGGTTGTGAGGATGCATTTGCCTTCACAAGAGATGATGATCAAAGTCGCCAAAAAATGTGGATTGAACCAAAACAATCCCATGACTGATGAATGCATCCTTGCAAAAGGAATGCAGTTCACATAAAAAAAGATGTTACAACGGGCTGTCAGAATGTATTGTATAAAGGATATGAGGGAGTTTAAGGTTGATGACTCAAACAAATCGGTATGGAGGCTGGTTTGTAAGCGACAGACTCAAGGCTGTCGATGGTTTCTTCGGGGAATTGTTAAGCCTGATGATCTGTGGGAAATCACAAAATTCAACTCAAAGCACACTTGTGATATAGGACAAAGTCGAGCAGGTCATTTTAATTTAGATATAAACATGATTACTCATGTGTTACTTAAACACATTGAGGAAACTCCAAAGTAACTTATCTGACCTAGTACATTATATATCTTATAGCAATTAAAATATCATTGCTAAATGTTGTTTATTTAAACTTATGCAGGATGCCCATTAAAACTTGTATTAGCATGGTCCACTCCAAATATGGTAAAATCATAAGCAAGAGAAAGGGATTTCTCGAGCATAGACGTCCTTTTGAGATGATCTTTGGAACTTGGGAATCCTCTTTTCGGGCATTGCCGGGGTATATGGCGGCCCTACAACATGCTAATCCTGGCACTGTTGTACAGTGGCGGCTTTTAGAGGACAGAATTTTCAACTTCGTCTTTTGAGCATTCAAACCAAGTATTGATGGTTTTGCTCACTGCCGGAATGTGATATCGATAGATGGGACGCATATGTATGGCCAATACGACATTAAGCTCCTAATTGCAGTAGGTATGGATGCCAATGGGTCAATATTCCCTCTTGCTTTCGTAATTGCCACCAACGAGAGCAACGAGAGATGGGGGATGTTCTTGACTCATCTAAAAACTCATGTTATTAAGGGTCGTCAGGGCATATGTGTCCTATCGGATCGTCATAAAGGCATATTGCACAATATGCGTACTCTGGAAGGGTGGCAGCCTTCACATGCTTATCATCGATATTGTTTAAGGCACTTAAAGGCTAATTTGCAAACAAAGTTTGGAAATGGCACTGTAAACAAATTGATGTGGGGGGTTACAATGCAGCATCAATAAAGAAAATGGGCTGCAAAAATGGAGCTGCTAAGGGCAGTGAGTTAAGAGGCATATGTTTGGTTGATGAAATTAGAAGTTGAAAAATGGACGTTTTATGCTGATGGAGAAAGGAGATGGGGCATGCTCACAACGAACAGCTCGGAGTCTTTCAATGGACTCCTCAAATCTACTCGAGGACTATCTGTCACCGCAATGGTAAGACTAACTTTCAAGCAGGTCATGGACCCATTTGCGGATAGGACAAGGCAGGCCAGAGTCATATTAGCCGAGGACGGAACATAGACGCCAAAGCCCTACAAAAAGATGGAGCACCATAGAAGAAAGGCAAAGGGTCACCAAATGACCGAGTATGACGTCATTCAACGAGTGTATGAAGTTAGAACTAGTTATTACGATGGTAAAGGAGGAAACAAACATATCGTTACTGAACGTACAAAATCATGCACTTGTGGTAAGTGGCGAATGTACCACATGCCATGTTCTCATGCAGTCAAGTGCTTTGAGAGAATGGCCAGAAATGTAACTGATTTCAATCTAGGGCCAAAGTGTACATTTACTTTGGTCCTTTCACGCACAGATTC
This sequence comes from Lycium barbarum, assembly GCF_019175385.1. Classification (NCBI taxonomy): domain Eukaryota; kingdom Viridiplantae; phylum Streptophyta; class Magnoliopsida; order Solanales; family Solanaceae; genus Lycium; species Lycium barbarum. The sequence goes on from NC_083343.1 coordinate 7,693,301, forward strand.
TGTGCGTGAAGCCTCTTTTCCCCCCGACCCCAACCTTTATTCTTTGGAAATCAAATTCAAAATTAAGCTTTTTTCGTACTTTGACCGAAGATTAGTCACGTTTTTGTTACATCCCGTATTTTTGGGCTAGAAAATTGAATCGTTCAATATGAGAAAGTTACCCGAGCCCGGAGAATTCGATCATATTCAAAAAAAAAAAAGTCGAGAGCTCGGTGTACAAAGAGTTAGAGGTCCCGAAATAATTTAAGTCTTAACAAGTGTGACGACGGTGATTGAAAATAATATTTGGTGTATAAAGAGGTTATGGACTAGGGTTCTACCATATGATTATGATAATGAGTATGAAGTGTGTTAAAAGTGGCTCATGTTCAAGTGAATTACGATCAAGAAATTAATTATGTGAATAAGTGGTTAAATATTAGAACAAAGTGGGAGGCTACATAATTAATTATGGTATTAAGTAGGATTGCATGGATAAGTGTCCATGGTGGGCTGCCACATGGCAGTGCATTATCCAAGAGTGGCATTAAATTGGTCTTAAAAGTTGGATGAGTCAATGGTAACTTTTTTTACTTAAGGACACGTGAACTGACAAAAGCCACCTAAAATTCTTAAATTATACATTCTTTGCTTTGGATTAAGGAAAAGGAAAGATGCTGCATTATTGACATACTCATAGGAATATAGAGTTGGAACGTGTATTTTTATTTCTATAGGAGCAACATGAATTGTAATTTCAAGGATGTGAAGTGCAATTATATCAAGAACAATATATGAGTTTCACGCACCACATCGATGTCGTTGGTTTGTTTTATCGCGATGTTGACTTCGGACTTTCTTCGAAGTGAAGTAAGGTTGAAGAAGAGTATTTCTAGAAATATAAGATAAGAATTATTCTCTCCTAAACATATTAAAAATTCATCCCTATTTTAGCAAAAAAAAAAAAGAAATTGAGACGGGAACTACGAAATTAATTACGGGGGCAACTAGTGAAACGTTGAATTTGAGAGGACATAATTCGGCCACCTATGCAAATAAAGTGATTAGGTGTTAACTTTATAAAACACATATAACAAAAGGTTGCCATCAAATCATACCAATATACACGTCCTTGTTTGTAAAGCTAGCAAAGAAGAATGTTAATCTTTTGAGAGAAACAAAACACCAAGAACGTGCAATAACTATTCAATATACAAAAAGGGTATGGAAACCATTTTCTCCTATGAACCAACAGCCATGAAAGCAAGCACACGGACACGGCTATCCCAATCCATCTTTGAATTTTATAGCAAAAATTAAAATCTCAAGGGTGTTCTTCGTGCAAGGAGGCGGCAATACAAGAATATTGAATTGAGGAAGGAGAAATTGTGAAATTAGAACAAATAAGTGTAGAAATTCCTCCGAGTAAGTTAAGGTAAGATTTTCTCATTTTGTGGCATAATTTTATTAATGATGTTGTGATGGAAGGATTAAAATTGGATTGGACGAAATTGAAATTAAGAAAATACATGAAATCGTCGTTATATGAAATTGTGGGTTGAAATGGATTTTGAAAAGTTGTTGGGTTGTTAGAATTGTTATGGGTTGAATTGTGAGAATTTTATATGTATATCTCCGTTGTTGGTATTGTTGTTGGTTTGGCCGGGTTGAATTCCCAGATTGTTGTTGATTAAAAATTAGCCGAGCTAGAATCTCGGGGATGGTGTATTTATAGGGGAGATGCTGTCGAAATTTCGGCAGATTATAAATGAATTCATTTGAAGGATTAAGACAAGTGTATGATGCTGAGTCTAATGATTATGTCAACCTTTTTGAATGTAGACAAACAAGTTGGACGAATAGGCGTAGCTAGTAAGGCGCGACACAGGTATGTTAAGGCTCGTCTCTTTCTTTCAAAGACATGATTCCTAACGTTATGAATTTATAGATGTTCCATATTTTCCTTGTCTTTAAGGTTAGAAGTCTATGGTCCCAAGGCAATGATTATATTTTCGATAACCCGTCAATGTTTTCCAAAATGTCCGTATTTTTTTAAAACAAAAGGTTTTTTTGGTTTTGTAAGCTTTTATGACAATGACGATGGATATGTTTTATAATGACAATGATGAAGTCAAATATGAGAAAATGTCTACGATAGATACGTTGACGATATGTTCCTACCATGAATATGACAGTATGAGGTTTATGATTTTATTATATGTTTTCTCTTAACGCTACTCTTTATTGATAGCCTCGCCTTATAATTTTAGTTCCTTCAAGGTGAGACATGGCGATTATGATTATTCCATAATATAATCGGAGGTTACCGACCTTACGTCACCCCGATAGACTTATAGCATTTCTTGGGCTCTCCTGCATGCTGCTCACATGATATATGTATATGGTATATGTATATGTATATGGGAAAAAGGGGCAGAGCGCTATAGACGCTGATATATGAACATGATACATGCATATATATATGGGGTAAGGGGAAAGGTAAGGCGCTATAGACGCACAACCACCTGATCAGTTGGAGTATGATACATGATATCGTCTCGGACGCGGGATGCCCGGACGCGGGATATATGGGCGAGCCGACGTATTTCGGCGCTATGACATGATATGATATGATATGATATGATATGATATGATATGACATGATATGATATGATATGATATGATATGATATGATATGATATGATATGATATGATATGATATGATATGATATGATATGACCAGATAAGTATGCATGGCATCCGCCTAAGCGGCACTCATATGTACAGGTTACTCTTTTATCTTATGACATGTTCTATGTTCCATACAGTTATTATTCATGCCTTACATACTCAGTACAATGCTCGTACTGACCCCCTCTTTCTTCGGGGGCTGCGTTTCATGCCGCGCAGGTGTACCCAGAGGAGTTGAAGCTAATATAGAAGATATTCCAGCAGAGTTGGCAAGCTCCACTTGTTCCTGGAGTGCTACCGAGTCAGAGTACATGTGCTACGATGTCTGATAAATGTTTGAGACTTTGCAGACAGAGTCGTGGGTATAGTATGTCGGTATTGTGAACGGCTCTACTAGCCTATGTGTCATTTTATGTTATGTTATAGAGTCCATATGATAACAGATTATATTTGATTTGAGTACGATGAAAAAAAAAAAAATTGAAAGCTTTACTATGTTTTCCACTCCTTATTGATGTAAGAGTCCAAAGAGGTTAAGTATGTAATAAGAGTCAGCGGGTTCGCTCGGCTCCGAATACGGGGTCGGGTGCCCATCACACCCCAGTAAGATCGGGGTGTGACAGTTTCAAAACATCGGAATATAAATATTTTATATAGAACTTAATATTTTTTTTTAGTGTACAATAATATCGGCTCATTACATCAAGTATACATATACATTTGGACCGTCGTTTTACGGGTTGTAAAGTGCTCCGAAGTACGTTTGAAAAACTTGTTATATTTAGGTTTAAGTGTCATATTTTATAGGGTTTTGATTAATCTCTTTTGTTTTACTCCCAAAGCTATGAAAGTAATTTTTTTGTTCAAGAAAGATAGAAAAGAAAAAATTACTCTGCTTTGTATTAGGTTGTTTTTTTCTTGGGAAAATACATTAACCCCCCCCCCCCCAATGTATATCCGGATTAAGTATGACGCACCCAACCTTTGCGGGCGACCTATTACCCCCCAGTCTTAATTTTTCTGTATTTTTATACCATTTTTTGGCTGACATGGATAAAAAAAATTTAAGCCCAGTTGCACAGTGAAGAGCGTTGCACACTCTCCGCCACATCACTGCCACGCCACTGCCACTTTCTTTTTCATTTGATTTTTCTTTTATTAACACACACACACACACATTCTTCCTCCAGCGGCGGCGGTGGTTGCTGCTGCGGTGTTGCTGCTGCTGCGGTGGTGGCGGCGGCAGTGGTTGCTGCTGCGGTGGCAGCAGTAGCGGTGTGGCGGCGGCGGCAGCGGTGGTTAAGGAGAAATAAGAAGAAAGAGAAAAATAAGAAAGCCATAATGTTTTTTGCCACGTCAGTCGAAAATGCTACTAAAATGCCTAAATGCCTAAATAATTAGGCAAAAAAATGCCTAAAATGCCACATCACTGCCATAATTAGTAATGAATAATGTTCACTCGCCATAATTTTTTTTTGCCACGTCAGTCGAAAGTGCTACTAAAATACAGAAAAATTAAGACGGGGAGGGGGGGGGGGGGGGGGTAATAGGTCGCCTGCAAAGGTTGGGTGCGTCATAATTAATCTGGCTATACGTTGGGGGGGGGGGGGGGGTTTAATGTATTTTCCCTTTTTTTATTTTATGTCTTTTTTATTTTGTTATTGTATTGTGTAATCCGCACCTTTTGAATGTGCAAAAATAAATATAATATTTAAAAATAATTCATCCAATACGAGAGGTCATAATAGTTGAAAAATATTTCATTCCATTAGCAACGAAATACATCATTAAATTACAATAGACTTAAAAAAAAAATCAAGTTCTACACACTCTTCTACTTCCAGATGCGCTGCCACCACGGGAGTTTTTCCCACATGAATGTTTACCATGCGCAAATTGCTTACATGTCGAGCACTTGCGAGAGTAAGTCTTTTCGCTAACATCCATTTGATTGTGATAACGGGTTAGTTTTTTTTTTCTTAATTTACGGATATGCTTCTTGTTCGCATACCACAAGTGCATGATTTTGTACGCTCAGTAACGATATGTTTGTTTCCTCCTTTACCGTCGTAATAACCAGTTCTAACTTCACACACTCGTTGAACGACGTCATACTCGGTCATTTGGTGACCCTCTGCCTTTGTTCTATGGTGCTCCATCTTTTTGTAGGGCTTTGGCATCCATGTTTCGTCCTCAGCTAATATGGCTTTGGCCTGTCTTGTCCTATCCGCAAATCGCTCCATGACCTGCTTGAAAGTTAGTCTTACCATTGCGGTGACAGGTAGTCCTCAAGTAGATTTGAGAATTCCATTGAAAGACTCCGAGTTGTTCGTTGTGAGCATGCCCCATCTCCTTCCTCCATCAGCATAAAGTGTTCATTTTTCAACTTCTAATTTCACCAACCAAACATATGCCTCTTAACTCGCTACCCTTAGCAGCTTCATTTTTGCAGCCCATTTTCTTTGTTGATGCTGCATCGCAGCCCCCCACATCAATTTGTTTACAGTGCCATTTCCAAACTTTGTTTAAAAATTAGCTTTTAAGTGCCTTAAACAATATCGATGGTAAGCATGTGGAGGCTGCCACCCTTCCAGAGTACGCATATTGTGCAATATGCCTTTATGACGATCCGATAAGACACATATGCCCTGACGACCCTTAATAACATGAGTTTTTAGATGAGTCAAGTACATCCCCCATGTCTCGTTGCTCTTGTTCGCGGAAATTGCGAAAGCAAGAGGGAATATTGACCCATTGGCATCCATACCTACTGCAATTAGGAGCTTAATGTCATATCGGCCATATACATGTGTCCCATCTATCGATATCATATTCCAGCAGTGAGCAAAACCATCAATACTAGGTAGCTCAAACCATCAATACTAGGTTTGAATGCCCAAAAGACCAAGTCGAAAATTCTGCCCTCTAAAAGCTGCCACTGTACAACAGTGCTAAGATTAGCATGTTGTAGAGCCGCTATATACCCCGGCAACGCCCGATAAGTGGATTCCCAAGTTCCAAAGATCATATCAAAAGCACGTCTTCGCCCGAGAAATCCGTTTCTCTTGCTTATGATTTTACCATATTTGGAGTGGACCATGCTAATACAAGTTTTGATGGGCATCCTGCATAAGTTTAAACAAACAACATTTAGCAATGATATTTTAATTGCTATGAGATATATAATGTACTAGGTCAGATAAGTTTCCTTGGAGTTTCCTCAATGTGTTTAAGTAACACATGAGCAATCATGTTTATATCTAAATTAAAATGATATTCTCGACTTTGTCCCATATCACAAGTGTGCTTTGGGTGGAATTTTGTGATTTCCCACAGACCATCAGGCTTAACAATTCCCCGAAGCAACCACCGACAGCCTTGAGTCTGTCGCTTACAAACCAGCCTCCATACCGATTTGTTTGAGTTTTCAACCTTAAACTCCCTCATATCCTTTATACAATACATTCTGACAGACCGTTGCAACATCTTGTTTGATGTGTACTACATTCCTTTTGCAAGGACGCATTCATCAGTCATGGAAATTTTTGGTTCAATCTACGTTTTTTGGCGACTTTGATCATCATCTCTTGTGAAGACAAATGCATCCTCACGACCTTGTAGATTGTCAAGATATGGAATATAGTCAGAATGCCACTGCATTGGGCTGTCTGGAATTGGGTTTTCCGCCATCGAAGGTGGTACGTGGTGTTGAGTTGGTTGTGGTTGGTTCTGGGAACTAAAATACGTATCTTCTTCATCCCTTCACTATCTTCATCATCGGTTACCTCTGCATTATTAGCTAGTTCATCGCCATCACTCTCTGATGTATCCACATAACTTGGACAATCAGCGCCTCTAAGAAAGGCCTCCTCCTACACGATAAAAAACATATGTTAAATTCCAAATTATATATATATATATATACACACTAGCCATATATGCCCGTGCATCATATTTATTCACTTTAATTAGCCTGTCTTTAAGGTTTGTATTTGTAAATAATTTTTTAAAATTTTTCATAATCATGACAATGAAAGTTGTTCATCAATGTGAAAAAGAAAATTAGTAAGAAGGTGAGGGAAAATTAATATTTTGATTTAGATTTTTTCTTTTAAATTGTTTAATATCTTAAATGTATACTGACAAGTTGATATCCATCTCAATCAATTAACTGTTCAGATCCAAACATAAGAACCATTGTTGTATATATTGGTTTTTTTAAAAGCAAAACTAATAAAATATTTTTATTAAATTAATTAAAATATATGAGGAAATAAATGTGTCGGATAATTAAAATTGAAGTGCATACGTCTATGGAATAAATATTAAGTATTATAACATATTAGAAATGCGATATGTTATATCGTAAATCCCCAAATTTTAATTCTGAAATGAAAATATAAACTAATACATTTTATAAATGTAAAGAAACAATAATCAGAGAATGCAAAAGAAAGTAAGATAAGTAAAGTATTGACAAACAGTTTTCCTTCTTTCTTAATACTTTAAACGTGAAAAGAGGACGAACAATAGCAATGCAAATTTGTACCAAAAGTTATATAAATTGCACACTTTAACCAACTATTTTTTTATCCACTTAGACATTTGTCATAGTATCTCTCCAATAGACTATTTTCAAGAATATTGATTAGAAAGGATTAATTTTATTTTGGTTTTATAAATGAACAAGTAATTTGGACACACACATATTATAGTTTTCAAGAACGCGAAAAGTCAAGAGTGAACAAGTAAAAGTGCACGGAGGAAATAAATGTATCGGAGAATTAAATTGAAATGCATATGTCTATGGAATAAATATTAAGTATTATGACCTATTAGAAATGTCCACATGGGATTAAAAAATAGTTGGGTAAAGCGTACAAGTTATATAGCTTATGGTACAAGCATTCATTGCGAGTACAATTTGTTAAGCTTTTGGTACAAGTTTGGGCAGCTGTGTTCGTACCCCCAAGACACTTATCAGCCGTGTTCGTTCCCCCCCCCCCCCCCCCCCAAGCCGCTTATTAAATATTAAGTACTATGACACATGTCTACGTTACTATGGACGAAGGGAGTACTTTATTTTTATTAATTCTTAAAGACCATGAAAAGTCAAATATAGTAACGTGGCCAAATAATATGGGATGGAAGGAGTGCTTCATTTATCAATTCTTAAATAACGTGAAAAGTCAAAATGAACAAGTAAAAGTGCACGAAAGAAATAAATATGTGTCGGAGAATTAAAATAGAAGTGCACACGTTTATATATGAGAAGAGAATAAATATTCAGTACTATGACATATATCCACATGGGATTTATTAATTCTCAAAGAATGTGAAAAGTCAAAAGTGAACAAATTAAAGTGCATGGAGGAAATAAATTTGTGTAGGAGAATTAACATTGAACTGCATATGTCTATACATGAGAAGAAAATAAATATTCAGCTAGAACACGCAAAGTCAATTGTGAACAAGTAAAAGTACACGGAGGAAATAAATATATCGGAGAATTAAATTTAAAGTGCATACGTCTATACATGAGAAGGGAATAAATATTAAGTACTATGACACATGTCTACATGGGATATAAAAATAGTTGGATAAAGTGTACAAATTATATAGCTCATGGTACAAGAATTTAATGTGGGTACAATTCGTGAAGCTGTTGGTACAAGCTTGGGGAGCCGTGTTCGTCCCCCCCAAGCCGCTTATTATATATAGAAAAATAATATAGATAGAAATGTAAAAAGCCAAAAGGGAACAAGTAAAAGTGCATGGAGGAAATAAATTTGTATAGGAGAATTAAAATTGAACTCCATATGTGTATACATGAGAAGAGAATAAATATTCAGTTAGAACATGAAAAGTTAAAAGTGAACAAGTAAAAGTGCACGGAGGAAATAAATATGTTAAGAATGTAAAAAGTCAAAAGTGAAGAAGTAAAAGTGTATGGAGGAAATAAATTTGTGTAGGAGAATTAAAATTGAACTGCATGTGTCTATACATAAGAAGAAAATAAATATTCAGCTAGAACATGAAAAGTTAAAAGTGAACAAGTGAAAGTGCACGGAGGAAATAAATATATCGGAGAATTAAATTTGAAGTGCATACGTCTATACATAAGAAGAGAATAAATATTAAGTATTATGACATATGTCTACGTGGGATATAAAAATAATTGAATAAAGTGTACAAGTTATATAGCCTTTGGTACTTCTTCTATAAGAATGTAAAAAGCCAAAAGTGAACAAGTAAAAGTGCATGGAGGAAATAAATTTGTGTAGGAGAATTAAAATTGAACTGCATATGTCTATACATGAGAAGAGAATAAATATTCGTTTAGAACACGAAAAGTCAAAAGTGAACAAGTAAAAGTGCACAGAGGAAATAAATATGTCGGAGAATTAAATTTGAAGTGCATATGTCTATACATAAGAATGAAATAAATATTAAGTATTATGACATATGTCTACGTAGGATATAAAAATAATTGAATAAAATGTACAAGTTATATAGCTTTTGGTACAAATATTCACTGTGGGTACAATTTGAAAAGCAGTGGATACAAGGAGGGACTACTGTGTTCATCCCTCCTTGGAACTTATTATATATAAAAATATATTAATTATTTAACGTCAAGTTGATGAACCTACACATATTGAGAATGAGCATGGTGTGGAGAATGATCAACTCCACCAAACTGAGAGGACTGCCTTTCATCCACAGTTGGTACCACTGGCGAGTTTTGATAATAATCAGCTGCACCGAACTGAGAATTATTATAATAATCAGCTCCACTAAACTGAGAATTACTATCATAATCAGCTGCACCGGACTGAGAATTATTATAATAATCAGCTCCACTGAATTGAGAATTATTATAATAATCAGCTCCACTAAACTGAGAGTTGTGATAATAATGAGCTGCTCCACTAAATTGAGATGATTGCCCAATATTACTCGTATGAGGTCTATAACCCCTACAAAGATTTAAAAATGATTATTTACCACTACATATAATAAACACGTGCTACTGCACAAAATAATAATATAGTGGAGTAGCTGATTATTATCAAAACTCGCAGTTCAGTGGAGCTGATTATTATAATAATTCTCAGTTCGATGTAGCAGATTATTATCAAAACTCGCCAGTGGTACCAACTGTGGATGAAAGGCAGTCCTCTCAGTTTGGTGGAGTTGATCATTCTCAACACCATGCTCATTCTCAATATGTGTATGTTCATCACCTTGATGTTATATATATATATATATATATATATATATATATATATATATATATTTGAATTTGGAATTTAACATATGTTTTTTATCATGTAGGAGGAGGCCTTTCTTAGAGGCGCTGATTGTCAAAGTTATGTGGATACATTAGAGAGTGATGGCGATGAACCAACTAATAATGCAGAGGTAACCGATGATCAAGATAGTGAAGGGGATAAAGAAGATACGCATTTTAGTCCCCAGAACCAACTCACCACCACGTACCACCTCCGATGACGGAAAACCAAATTCCTGATAGCCCAATGCAGTGGCATTCTGACTATATTTCATATCTTGACAGTCTACAAGGTTGTGAGAATGCATTTGTCTTCACAATAGATGATGATCAAAGTCGCCAAAAAATGTGGATTGAACCAAAAAATCCCATGACTAATGAATGTGTCCTTGTAAAGGGAATGCAGTTCACATCAAAAAAGATGTTGCAACGGGCTGTCAGAATGTATTGTATAAAGGATATGAGGGAGTTTAAGGTTGATGCCTCAAACAAATCGGTATGGAGGCTGGTTTGTAAGCGACAGGCTCAAGGCTGTCGGTGGTTGCTTCGGGGAATTGTTAAGCCAGATGGTCTCTGGGAAATCACAAAATTCCACCCAAAGCACACTTGTGATATGGGACAAAGTCGAGCAGATCATTTTAATTTAGATATAAACATGATTGCTCATGTGTTACTTAAACACATTGAGGAAATTCCAAGGTAACTTATCTGACCTAGTACATTATATATCTTATAGCAATTAAAATGTCATTGTTAAATGTTGTTTGTTTAAACTTATGCAGGAGGCCCATCAAAACTTGTATTAGCATGGTCCACTCCAAATATGGTAAAATCATAAGCAAGAGAAAGGGATTTCTCGGGCGTAGATGTGCTTTTGATATGATCTTTGGAACTTGGGAATCCTCTTTTCGGGCGTTGCCGGGGTATATGGCGGCTCTACAACATGCTAATCCTGGCACTATCGTACAGTGGCTGCTTTTAGAGGGCAAATTTTTTTACTTCGTCTTTTGGTCATTCAAACCAAGTATTGATGGTTTTGCTCACTACCGGAATATGATATCGATAGATGGGACGCATGTATAGGGCCGATATGACATTAAGCTCCTAATTGCAGTAGGTATGGATGCCATTGGATCAATATTCCTTCTTGCTTTCATAATTGCTGCCAACGAGACATGGGCGATATTCTTGACTCATCTAAAAACTCATGTTATTAAGGATCGTCAGGGCATATGTGTCCTATCAGATCGTCATGAAGGAAAATTGCACAATATGCATACTCTGGAAGGGTGGCAGCCTCCACATGCTTGCCATCGATATTGTTTAAGGCATTTAAAGGATAATTTGCAAACAAAGTTTGGAAATGGTGCTGTAAACAAATTGATGTGGGGGGTTGCGATGCAGCATCAACAAAGAAAAAGGGTTTAAAAAATGGAGCTGCTAAGGGCAGTGAGTTAAGAGGCACATGTTGACACCCAATTTTGTCCCTCCATTATTCCAATTTATTTCCTTGGGCTTTTAAATTTATTAACGAGCTAAATACTTTGTTTTCACTACTATTTTTTATTACTATTAACATCGTTACTTTCATTACTTTATCACAAATTTTAAATGGTTCGTCATCGTTTCTTTTTAGGATTTGTACTCGTTAAATTAATTTTTACTTTATATACACTAATTACTATTTGTCTTCACATAATATATTTTGTACTAGTTATTAAGTTAAAGGCCCAAGAGGAAAGATCAACAATTTTCAGCCAAATTATTAGCCCAAACGACTAGCCCATTACCCGTTAATAATTCACCCGACCAGCCCACACTTTAATTAATTAGACCAGCCCACATCCCTTAATAATTCAGACCATCCCAATACCCACCATTATCCCACCTACCCGATCCAGCCCAACGACATGACCAGCCCATCACCCGCCAACTACCTGACCCGACCGGCCCATTTCCCGTACTTCATCAGCTGAGCCCATAATCTCTTTTCCCTAAACCTATTCCTTCAACCCACCGTAGCTCCTCCTTCTCTCCTCTCCTTACTCTCTCTCTCTCCCCCCATTTCCTTGTCGTCTTCTCCTCTCTCTCCCCGCCATTTCCAGCAAAAACCAAAGCACCTTTAGCCTTGCACAGACGCATCTTTCCATTTCCACACAAAACGTCTCTATGTTTGTTTCGTCTGAGTTTTCTGTCGATTGACAGCGAAAGATGTTCCTTTTCTCGCTTCAAACAAATCAAAACCTTCAAAGACCAGAGAAGGTCGGACCACTTTGAGTAAGGTCTGAATCAACCATATGAAAGGACTTCAACATTCAGATTTTGAACGGTCCATTTGACTCGAGTTTGAATATTTCGATTTCAAATCCCGCCCGAAAATCTCAAACCCTAAACATCGCCAATAAATACATCTCTAAGTTTCTTAGCCAAAAATAATTCAACACTGATTAGGGGAACCACTGAATACTTTACCATATTCAACATTTTCACTTTTCCACTACTGCTTTAAGTTTTAGTTTTGTTACAATTCGATTCTGTTTTCGGGGATTCACTGGAAATTATCATCGAGCCATAGCCTCAGTCTAAAAAAAAAGAACAGCCAACATTACTCTATTTTCACTTTTTGGTTTGAAACTTTAGTTAATTTAAGCGGCTTCGGGTTCGTTCGAGTTCGAGCATAACTTCAAGGCCTCGACGCCCCAATTTACTGCACCACCAGAAGGTGAACAATCTTTCTTTAACTAGTTCAATTTCAGTTTTAGTAATTTAATAAGTGTTTATGTGTTCTCACATGTCTATCATTTCAGTCAGTTTAGTTCGTTCACATGTATTCTGTTATTAGTTAATCTGATTCTAATTAGTAGCTTGATAGGATTCGTGTATATCGGTGTTTAGTTAATGCCGTGGGTCCTACATTCCTGTTGCTTATCTATATAAGATGAATATGTATTCAGACTTGTGGTCTTGTTTCTTAACCCTCTCGGATCCAACCATGTAGATTGAATAGTATAATGCTAGTGTTAGTTAATCAAGTTGTAATGTGTATCAGTCCTGTTTAGGTTGTGTGTTCTTATTTGATGAGTTTAAGTATGTTTAAAGGGCCTTCGCGATTTGTTTCCATGTGGTATTGTTAGCCTAAACCTGTTTAATCAAGGATCAACATGTAGTTAGGCGTTTCAATTGATAGGTAGTCTATTTTGTTCTGATTTAGGGTACATTTAATTCAAACTCTGTTTAGTAGCATTTCTTTGCAATTCTGTTTAAGGAGTCAGTTCCTGTTATACAGTAGCAATAGCTTCAAATCCTATTTTGGTCAAACCTTGCTCATTAATGTGGCTCAATATCTGATGGTAAATTGTATTGCTCGCATGTGACTATGGTTGTTTAAGATATCAGTTTTACTATTTGTAGTCCTAGAATGAATCTGGAGCAAAACTTCATTAGCTACTGATAGGATTATATTTAGAAGTCCAATTTGTGTATTTTTCAGCATCATTGTGTTGTCTAAAAAAATAGAGTCTGATTCGATTGAAATAAGATGATTAGATGTTGTTTTATATTTCCATCAAGCTAGATATCTTTTAAAAGTACCTCAGTATTTCTGGCAATCTTAGTATTTTCATATGTGACTCAAATCCGTGAAGTACGCCTCTATGTTCGACTCTATTTTTATTGTTTGGAGGAATATGTTTGTTGTTGAGGCAAATGACTGTTGCGGTCTGGCCATTCGCTGCGGCCTTTAAGGGCAGATTGTTGCTGCAGTTTTAGCCTGAATATTGCTGAATGTTGGGCACTTTGAATTGATTTCTGTCATTAAGTCAAATGCCATATTCTTATCCAACTGAGCTGCATGTTTGAAATTAAAACCAGCAGTGTTCCTTTGTGTTGTTGCGTTACATTCCTTTTAAGTTTGTCTGTTGCTCCTTGTTTGTCCGCTGAATTAAGTGTCACTTCTTGGAGACAAAATTAGACTTGAACAACTACCTCTCCTCACTACAGTCATTGGCCGTGTAAAAGTAGGTTTAAAATGTCCTATGAAACATCAAGTTACGTATTCCTGTTATTGTCAATTGCAAGCGACAATGTTAATCTAATTATGTTTAGTCTTATTTATTGATTGTGTACTGATCCTTTCTTTCATTTTTTTTTTGTCCATGACCTCCGCGTACGAGTCCGAAGGACTCTTCCTCCTCTGCATTCGGTGTTGGGCTAAAAGCCCAACAAGATATTCTTCTCGTGTCCAGTCCATTCGAAGCAGTACCTAAAAAGATTGTTGGGCTGAAGCCCAATAGCAGCAGCAGATCACAACAGCCCTAGAATGGGCCAAACCCGTTTAAACTTATTATTTTCGTGGCTCAATTTTGTGTGTATTTGACTGTTTTGACTAACAATTTATTTCACTTTTTAGATTAGGTGAACCTTAGCAGAATTAGTAGGTTAGTATGATGGGTAGTTAATTTAAAAAAGAAGCTAATAATTAATTCCATTGTTCCATTTTCTTCTTTTATATTTTCTATAGCACCTATAATATTTATCTATATTAAAGCAATTGATTTTCAAGGGCGTGAAGCCATGAACGAATATTTTGAATTATGTTTCATTCTTACTATATTGGAAATCTTAAGGTATTACTGATACATAAACATGAACTCAAATATATTTCATAAACAACTCTTCAAGTTTGAATCAATCACGTACATCTTTTAGCTAGACGAAGTTAGTAAACATAATAAAAAGGAAAAAGAAAAATCCTATCTTGTCCGTACTCTTAAAATAAAATTAGTCAAGGCCTCCCCTTTTGAGTTATTTTCAACTATGTTAAAACGTTAGATATCCCGCGCTCTTTCAGTATATAACTAAACTCTTTTATGTATATTATTATGACTAAACTCTTTTATGTATATTATTATAACTAAACTCTTTTATGTATATTATTATTTCTTACAAGTCCTATTTTAAATAGCATTCTTATATATCTATCTATAACTTTATCAATACTTACAAAGCTATTTTCTTTTCTATAATATTATACTTACACTTAGCCTAATTAATTATAAGCCCGGTCGGTTAACCATTATTAATGAAATTTAGAGGATGCCTAATACCTTCCCTCTAGATTAGTTGAACCCGTACCTAGAATCATTTGGTTTCGTAGACTTTAAAATAAAATCAACTTTAGATAAGTACTTTAAATAACCTTAGGTGCCCTAATTCACCATAAATAATTAGGTGGCGACTCCTAACTTTAAATAACCCCGGAATTACCCAGATGTTGCAAACTATTTTGACTCCGGTTAAAATAGGGTACAACAGCTTGGCGACTCCGCTGGGAACTACTTAGGTTCTAACCATAACGGACTTAGTTTAATTAGGTTTTGTGTGCTTGTCTGAATTACTTTATTTGTTGTTAACTGTTTTACATGCTATTATATAAAATGTTTATGTGTTACTGTTTTGATATAAACTGTCATTCTGTATCACTTTTCTCCACATTTGGAAATTCACACTATCACATGTACACGCGAGGTGTGTTTTGCGCACCCGCAAATTTCTTTCAAAATTCCAAATTTTAGGAGAGTTGGCATATGTGCGGGGTGTCCGAATACCGGTGACCGCGTAGCCTTCTCACTCAAGTAGTCCACTCGGGGACCTTGTGTCTAGTAAACCCTCTCTTAGTCAACCTAGGATAGAGCTAAACCAACACCCTTTATTAAAAGCATACATTTCATGACCTAGGAGGTTTAATACCCTTGGTGTTAAACCCATTAGATGACTTTACCCAAACGTCCAAGTGGGTTCACGACCCCAAGTGACACTAATCATACTTTATGTGCATGTTTGAAGGATAACTGTGCCTAAATATTGACTATTTGCTCTAATTAATTAAACTTTAAGAGAGAGGGAATAACTAACGTTTCTATGACAGGTATGGATTTACATTGGAGTACGTCTTTGATCAACAAATGACGAAGATCAAGAACATCACAAAATGGAGCTAGACGTTGTGTTTACTTTACTTAGATTAGGAAACATTTTATGTTATACTCATTTGACATGTAATAAATATTACATTACTTTTGTACTTTATTTTTGGGAAATAGTATCTGTTTAATTAACCAAAGCAATGGGATGATGTATTATGGTACACTTTACCCTTCAAACAAACGTTAGGCCTACCTCTGGCACAAAGAGGTCACATGCATATTAGGACGCGTTATTGTTTGATATGCTCGTTTACATTTGTTTGACAACTTGTTTGACTTTATTTGATGAATTATTTGCTACATGACTTACTTGACTCTATGTGATCATGACTTTACCTAGACATGTTATGAGACTGACATCATTTGCATTTTTATGTTGTTATATCCCCAAAACAGAGTTGATTCGTGTTGACACCGAGACACGGACCATCCGGGGTGCCGAACCAGGAGAGACTTTGAAGAATTGGACTCTTACTCCGTCCCTGGTTCGCCAGGAGTCTTGGTAATTTGAACATGTAGAAAACTTGATTTTAAAATTGAGGCTCGAATCATGCTCAATACTTTTGTTGCTTTGCCTCATCTTTTGGAAGCTTAAATTGCAAAAAAAAAAAAATATAAATGCATTTCTGACTTTCCCTAATCATTTATTATTGTTATTTTCTACTTTATTTATCAAATCTGTCAACTCTATGATTGTGACATAAAATGAACGAATGAATAACATACATCTCGAGAGAATAACAAGAAGACTAGAGGACAAGACAAGATTCCACTTGGAAGAAATTGAAATAGCCGATAGATAATGACACAAGCATGAAAGCTATCAAATCAACGGACGACATTAGATTAGACAGCTTAGTTTGCAACCTTTCCTTTAATACACTTACGAACTACGCTGACCTGATTCCCTCGGTGGGATACCTAGGCAGCCCACATAGGGTTCGGTGCATTACAACAGAAAATCCAAAAATCCTTATGTAATGAGAACTACACATGGCCTGATTCCCTCGGTGGGATTCATAGACTATCAACATACGGGTCAGTCATATTTAGGTAGAAATCCAACAAACATTTTACCATTTACATAACAGAACTACGCTGACCTGATTCCCTTGGTGGGATACGTAGGCAATCCACATCGGGTTCGGTCCCTTTAGTAGAAAATTTTAAACCATTTCTATGTACCTTACGAACTACGTTCTGACCCGATTCCCTTGCCGGGATACGTAGGCAACCTATATAAGGTTCGGTCACACCACAACATAAGTTTAGTATACTCCCGCGAGGACGAAATTGGGGCATATTTTGAAAATATATAGACAAAAGAACGGTTAGACATCGACAAGATTAAGGCTATTAGACAAGAAGTGTTATAGACAAATGACGTTTCAATTATGTTTAGAAGTGTCACAATCTGAAGTTGGCAGAAATATTTTACATACATATATTTACATATATATCGTTCCTTATATACATATACTTACGTATATATCTTTGCTTATACATATACATATATATATACCTTTCAAATGAAACACTTTGTTTCAATTGTTTCACTACTATTCATCTACTGAGGCTTGAACGGAGATCGCAAGGTCCAAACAAACAAGACAAATGGAGCGCCAACAACGTCAAGCTTCGAGTCAACATGAATCAACTTCCCCGTCCCAAACTAAGAATTTTTCTTTGAGTGCAGGCACCTAAAACCGCGAGATCAACGGTCAAGTCTATCAATCATGGCGGAAAAGCATCATTTGGCTCATTATGGCCTCGCCTCAAAAGCCAAACGGCTTTATTTCCAACTTTATCTTTAATTTTATTTTTATCACAATAACTTTATGACTTTATTAACAAATATACCTGTTTTGTAGGTTGTCGATATTGAAGACGAATTAAATCAGGATTACGTGTCATTAGTTTGGCCTGTCACGACACCGTCAACATCATCAGCCAAACGGCTATGCTATCACTTTACGCCATACTTTATCAATTATTTTATCGTTCACTTTACCTACTTTAACCACTTTACCTTGAACTTTACAGGAATCAACATTAAGTCTCCGAAGACAACCGGAGGCATCATTTGGCTATTCAGCCTCTTCCGCATTAGCCAAACGGCTACACCATTACTTTAATTTACCAATTACTTTATCATTTACTTTACCAACTTTATCCTGAACTTTACAGGGATTATCATTAAGTCTCCGAAGACAACCGGGGGCATCATTCGGTTATACAGCCTCATATGCATAAGCCAGACGGCTACACTATGACTTTACTCTCTACTTTATCATTCACTTTACCAACATTAACGACTTTACCCTGAACTTTACAGGAATTATCATTTAGCCTCCGAAGACAACCGAGACATCATCCACTTTACGACTTTACCCCGGACTTTACGGGAATCTGCATCAAAGCCTCCGAAGACAACCGGAGATATTATCCACTTTATGACTTTACCCCTGACTTTACGGGAATCTGCATCAAAGCCTCCGAAGACAACCAGAGACATCACTCTTTACCTACTTTATTGATTTCACCCCGGACTTTACGAAAATCTTCATTAAATCTCCGAAGACAACCGGAGATATCATATGGCTATACAGCCTCATTTTCATAAGCCAGACGGCTGCACTCTTACTTCACTTTCTACTTCATCAATTACCTTATCATTCACTTTAATAATTTTACCTTAATTTCACAGATATCATCGAGTCCCCGAAACAACCGGAGACATCGTTTGGCTGTACGGCCTCATCAGCATATCATTTACTATCAAGTCCCCGAAGACAACTCGAGACATCACATGGCTACACGGCCTCATCTGCATAATCCAAACGGCTGCACTTTTACTTTACTCTCTACTTTATTACTTTACTTTACCACCCACTTTACTTACTTTAACGACTTTACCTTAAAATTCCACAGACATCGAGTCCCGGAAGACAGCCAGAGAATTTATTATTATCATTGAAGTCGCCAAATACAACTAGAGATATTATTACATCTTCAGCGTAAACATCACGCATTCATTCAATTCCCTGAAGACAACCAGATACAACAGTTGGCCACACGGCCTTTTTATAAGCCACGTGGCTTCATCTTCATTCTTACACTTACATTTATTATCATTTTACATTCTTTATAAGATTTACATTTTTCAACTTTACCCCAGACTTTATTACTGATTTTGACATGAATTTCAGTTTTTGACAGAAAGTACGACCCACATACAGAGACACAACACAACGTGAAACTTTATCTTACACAGTGAACTGGGGCAAACATGCTGAAGAGGAATATCAAACTCACAAGCAAAGGTCACGGATCTACTCTCAAACTCAACTCCGCCTACGTCCACAAATATGTCATACGTAGGTTAATTTTTCTTTCATTTCCATCGCTAAGACTCTACTCAATCAACCCTCTTCACAATCTTGTGTCCCTTTCTATATCCGGTCTCACCATAATTCCACTAGGGCAAAAGCGTAGCGTCTATATCGACCAGCTTCTTTCGAACTACATACAGCTTGATTCTCACGAACCCCGAGATATGTAGGCAACTCAAACTGTGGTTCAGTCATAATTCTTTCCATCTCATAATATTTTCCATCAATTCTCCTAAACCGTATTTTCTCAAGTTCTTCCAAATTCGTATTCGTTAGTCGGAATAAAAGTGGCTACTACGTCAACTTCTTGGCCCGAAAACTCTTACATCATCTCCGGTCGAAGAGGGGCATCTGTTGACACCCAATTTTGTCCCTCCTTTATTCCAATTTATTTCCTTGGGCTTTTAAATTTATTAACGAGCTAAATACTTTGTTTTCACTACTAGTTTTTACTACTATTAACATCTTTACTTTCATTACTTTATCACAAATTTTAAATGGTTCGTCATCGTTTCATTTTAGGATTTGTACTCGTTAAATTAATTTTTACTTTATATACACTAATTACTATTTGTCTTCACATAATATATTTTGTACTAGTTATTAAGTTAAAGGCCCAAGAATAATTAAATAGAGGAGGAAAGATCAACAATTTTCAGCCAAATTATTAGCCCAAATGACCAGCCCATTACCCGTTAATAATTCACCCTACCAGCCCGCACTTTAATTAATTAGACCAGCCCACATCCCTTAATAATTCGGACCAGCCCAATACCCACCATTATCCCACCTACCCGATCCAGCCCAACTACATGACTAGCCCATCACCCGCCAACTACCCGACCCGACCGGCCCATTTCCCCTACTTCATCAGCTGAGCCCATAATCTTTTCCCTAAACCTAATCCCTTCAACCCGCCGCCGCTCCTCCTTCTCTGCTCTCCCTGCTCTCTCCCTCTCTCTCCCCATTTCCTTGTCGTCTTCTCCTCTCTCTCCCCGCAAAGTCCAGCAAAAACCAAAGCACCCTTAGCCTTGCACAGACGCATCTTTCCATTTCCACACAAAACGTCTCTATGTCTGTTTCGTCTGAGTTTTCTATCGATTGACAGCTAAAGACGTTCCTTTTCTCACTTCAAACAAATCAAAACCTTCAAAGACCAGAGAAGGTCGGACCACTTTGAGTAAGGTCTGAATCAACCACGCGAAAGGACTTCAACGTTCAGATTTTGAACGGTCCATTTGACTCGAGTTTGAATATTTCGATTTCAAATCCCGCCCGAAAATCTCAAACCCTAAACATCGCCCATAAATACATCTCTAAGTTTCTTAGCCGAAAACAACTCAACACTGATTAGGAGAACCACTGAATACTTTACCATATTCAACATTTCCACTTTTTCACTACTGCTTTAAGTTTTAGTTTTGTTACAATTCGATTCTGTTTTCGGGGATTCACTGGAAATTATCATCGAGCCATAGCCTCACTATAAAAAAAAGAACAGCCAACATTACTCTATTTTCACTTTTTGGTTTGAAACTTTAGTTAATTTAAGCAGGTTCGGGTTGGTTTGAGTTCGAGCATAAATTCGAGGCCTCGACGCCCCAATTCACTGCACCAATAGAAGGTGAACAATCTTTCTTTAACTAGTTCAATTTCAGTTTTAGTAATTTAATAAGTGTTTATGTGTTCCCACATGTCTATCGTTTCAGTCAGTTTAGTTCGTTCACGTGTATTCTGTTATTAGTTAATGTGATTCTAATTAGTAGCTTGATAGGATTCCTGTATATCGGTGTTTAGTTAATGCCGTGGGTCCTACATTCCTGTTGCTTATCTATATAAGATGAATATGTATTCATACTTGTGGTCTTGTTTCTTAACCCTCTCGGATCCAACCATGTAGATTGAATAGTATAATGCTGGTGTTTGTTTGTCAAGTTGTAATGTGAATCAGTCCTGTTTAGGTTGTGTGTTCTTATTTGATGAGTTTAAGTATGTTTAAAGGGTCTTCGCGATTTGTTTCCATGTGGTATTGTTAGCCTAAACCTGTTTAATCAAGGATCAGCATGTAGTTAGGCATTTCAATTGATAGGTTGTCTATTTTGTTCTGGTTTAGGATACATTTAATTCAAACTCTGTTTAGTAGCATTTCTTTGCAATTCTGTTTAAGGAGTCAGTTCCTGTTATACAGTAGCAATAGCTTCAAATCCTATTTTGGTCAAATCCTTGCTCATTAATGTGGCTCAATATCTGATGGTAAATTGTATTGCTCGCATGTGTCTAAGGTTGTTTAAGATATCAGTTTTACTGTTTGTAGTCCTAGAATGAATCTGGAGCAAAACTTCATTAGCTACTGATAGGATTATATTTAGAAGTCCAATTTGTGTATTTTTCAGCATCATTGTGTTGTCTAAAAAAATAGAGTCTGATTCGATTGAGATAAGATGATTAGATGTTGTTTTATATTTCCATCAAGCTAGATATCTTTTAAAAGTACCTGGGTATTTCTGGCAATCTTAGTATTTTCATATGTGACTCAAATCCGTGAAGTACGCCTCTATGTTCGACTCTATTTTTATTGTTTGGAGGAATATGTTTGTTGTTGAGGCTAATGACTGTTGCGGTCTGGCCATTCGCTGCGGCCTTTAAGGGCAGATTGTTGCTGCAGTTTTAGCCCGAATATTGCTGAATGTTGGGCACTTTGAATTGATTTCTGTCATTAAGTCAAATGCCATATTCTTATCCAACTGAGCTGCATGTTTGAAATTAAAACCAGCGGTGTTCCTTTATGTTGCTACGTTACATTCCTTTTAAGTTTGTCTGTTGCTCCTTGTTTGTCTTCTGAATTAAGTGTCACTTCTTGGAGACAAAATTAGACTTGAACAACTACCTCTCCTCACTGCAGTCATTGGCCGTGTAAAAGTAGGTTTAAAATGTCCTATGAAACATCAAGTTACGTATTCTTGTTATTGTCAATTACAAGCGACAACGTTAATCTAATTATGTTTAGTCTTATTTATTGATTGTGTACTAATCCTTTCTTTCGTTCTTTTTTTGTGCATGACCTCCGCGTACGAGTCCGAAGGACTCTTCCTCCTCAGCATTCGGTGTTGACAAGATATTCTTCTCGTGTCCAGTCCATTCAAAGCAGTACCTAAAAATATTGTTGGGCCGAAGCCCAATAGCAGCAGCAGATCACAACAGCCCTAGAATGGGCCAAACCCGTTTAAAATTATTATTTTCGTGGCTTAATTTTGTTTGTGTATTTGACTGTTTTGACTAACACTTTATTTCATTTTTTAGATTTGGTGAACCTTAGCAGAATTAGTAGGTTAGTATGATGGGTAGTTAATTTAAAAGAGAAACTAATAATTAATTCCATAGTTCCATTTTCTTCTTTTATATTTTCTATAGCACCTATAATATTTATCTATATTAAAGCAATTGCTTTTCAAGGGCGTGAAGCCATGAACACATATTTTGAATTATGTTTCATTCTTACTATATTGGAAATCTTAAGGTATTACTGATACATAAACATGAACTCAAATATATTTCATAAACAACTCTTCAAGTTTGAATCAATCACGTATATCTTGTAGCTAGACGTAGTTAGTAAACATAACAAAAAGGAAAAAGAAAAATCCTATCTTGTCCGTACTCTTAAAACAAAATTAGTCAGGCCTCCCCTTTTGAGTTATTTTCAACTATGTTAAAACGTTACATATCCCGCGCTCTTTCAGTTTATAACTAAACTCTTTTATGTATATTATTATGACTAAACTCTTTTATGTATATTATTATAACTAAACTCTTTTATGTATATTATTATAACTAAATTCTTTTATGTATACTATTATTTCTTACAAGTCCTATTTTAAATAGCATTCTTATATATCTATCTATAACTTTATCAATACTTACAAAGCTATTTTCTTTTCTATAATATTATACTTACACTTAGCCTAATTAATTGTAAGCCTGGTCGGTTTACCATTATTAATGGAATTTAGAGGATGCCTAATACCATCCCTCTAGATTAGTTGAACCCGTACCTAGAATCATTTGGTTTCGTAGACTTTAAAATAAAATCAACTTTAGATAAGTACTTTAAATAACCTTAGGTGCCTTAATTCACCATAAATAATTAGGTGCCGACTCCTAACTTTAAATAACCCCGGAATTACCCGGATGTTGTAAACTATTTTTACTCCGGTTAAAATAGGACTCAACACATGTTTGGTTGATGAAATTAGAAGTTGAAAAATGGATGCTTTATGCTGACGGAGGAAGGAGATGGGGCATGCTCACAATGAACAGCTCGGAGTGTTTCAATGGATTCCTCAAATCTACTCGAGGACTACCTGTCACCACAATGGTAAGACTAACTTTCAAGTAGGTCGTGGACTGATTTGCGGATAGGACAAGGCAGGCCAGAGCCATATTAGTCGAGGACGGAACATGGATGCCAAAGCCCTACAAAAAGAAGAAGCACCATAGAAGAAAGGCAGAGGGTCACCAAATGACGGAGTATGACATCGTTCAACGAGTATATGAAGTTAGAACTGGTTACTACGACGGTAAAGGAGGAAACAAACATATCGTTACTGAGCATACAAAATCATGCACTTGTGGTAAGTGGCGAACGTACCACATGCTATGTTCTCATGCAGTCACGTGTTTTAAGAGAATGACCAGAAATGTAACTGATTATGTGGCAGAGGAATATAAGGTCGTAAAATACCTTGGAGCATATTCTGGCCACTTTCATCCCCTTGGTGATTAAGCTTATTGGCCAGCCGCACCATTTTCGATGGTTCCGAACAAGAAGCATATCCGTAAATTAGGAAAAAACAAGCTAACCCGTTATCACAATCAAATGGATGTTAGCGAAAAGACTTACTCTCGCAAGTGATAGACATGTAAGCAATTTGGGCATGATAAGCGTTCATGTGGGCAAAACTCCTGTGGTTGCAGCACATCTGGAAGTAGAAGAGTGTCTAGAACTTGATTTTTTTTTTTTAAGTCTATTGTAATTTAATGATGTATTTCGTTGCTAATGGAATGAAATATTTTTCAATTATTATGAACCTCTTGTATTGGATGAATTATTTTTAGATATTATATTTATTTTTGCACATTCAAAAGGTGCGGATTACACAATACAATAACAAAATAAAAAAGACATAAAATAAAAAAAAACAACCTAATACAAAGCAGAGTATTTTTTTCTTTTCTATCTTTCTTGAACCAAAAAAGTACTTTCATAGCTTTGGGAGTAAAACAAAAAAGATTAATCAAAACACTATAAAATATGACACTTAAACCTAAATATATCAAGTTTTTAAACGTACTTCGAAGCACTTTACAACCCCTAAAATGACGATCCAAATGTATATGTATATTTGATGTAGTGAGCTGATATTATTGTACACTAAAAAAATATTAAGTTCTATATAAAATATTTATATTCCGGTGTTTTGGAACATGACTAATCTTCGGTCAAAGTACGAAAAAAAAGCTTAATTTTGAGTTTGATTTCCAAAAAATAAAGGTTGGGGTCGGGGGGGAAAGAGGCTTCACGCACAGAATCTGTGTGTGAAAGGACCAAAGTGTAAATGTGCAAATTCTATGCGTGAAGCCCTTTCACTCACAGATTCTGTGCGTAAATCCTACTTTGGTTCCTTTTTTTTTTAAACGGGTTAGTTTGGTTCCAAAAAATATTTTTGGGTTAAAAAATTTCCGGACCGCATTTCTCGCCAAACCGTAAGCCTATAAAAGAGCATATGCAACACAACTTTAAAGCATCACCAAACATACTAATTATTAAGTCTCCCAAAATGCAATTCTTCAGCTTGTCTTCCATCTTCCTTTTTCTATCTTTTCTATTTTTGCTAAGGAAATGGAAGAACTCCAATAGCCAATCCAAAATATTGCCTCCAGGTCCATGGAAATTACCTTTATTTGGAAGGATGTTTCATATGGTTGGTAGACTTCCTCATCATGACCTTAGAGATTTAGCCAAAAAATATGGACCACTTATGCACCTTCAACTTGGTGAACTTTCTGCAGTTGTTGTTACTTCTCCTGATATGGCAAAAGAAGTACAAAAAACTCATGACACCGCGTTCGCATCTAGGCCTAAACTTTTGGCCCCGGAGATTGTATGTTACAACAGGTCTGACATTGCGTTTTGTCCTTTCGGTGATTACTGGAAACAAATGCGTAAAATTTGCGTCATAGAAGTACTGAGTGCCAAGAATGTCCGATCATTTAGCTCGATTAGACACGATGAAGTGCATCGTCTAGTTAATTTTATCCAGTCATCATCTGGTGAGCCGGTTAATTTTACTGAAAGGCTGTGTTTGTTCACAAGTTCCATGACATGTAGATCAGCATTTGGGAAAGTGTTCAAGGAACAGGAAAAATTTATACAACTAATCAAAGAAGTGATAGGCTTAGCTGGAGGGTTTGATGTGTCTGACATTTTCCCATCATTGAAGTTCCTCCATGTGCTTACTGGAATGCAGGGTAAAATTATGAATGCTCACCATAAGGTAGATGCAATTGTTGAGGATGTCATCAATCAGCACAAAAAGAACCTTGCAATTGGGAAAACTAATGGTGCCTTAGGAGGTGAAGATCTAATTGATGTCCTTCTAAGACTTGTGAATGAGGAAGGCCTTCAATTTCCTATCACCAACGACAACATCAAAGCTATTATCTTTGTAAGTATGGCATAATATCGTTCTATCTTATTCATATTAGTATGAATTTTTGGGTAGTTGGAGAGTTGATATAGTAATTAGTTTCCGAATGGGAAGAAAAAACTTTATTTCGTTGTTTCACACAATTAACAATAGTTGTGTGAAGTTTCTTTTTGTCTCACTAATTGGTGGATCCAAATCTTACACTTTTGGATCCACTAACTTGTGAGGGAAAAAAACACCTTACACAATTTGTATCAACTATATGAGACAAAATAAACTTTTTTCCGATAGGAGTAGCAATTTTGCTAACAAGAGTGTTACACATGAGTGAGCATTGGAGTTAAAAGGTTTATATACATTGATAGAAAGTTTTAAAAAGCATATAAAAAAATTTCATGATCATAAATTAAAAGCTGCTACCTAATATTATTTTAGAAAAACAAAAAAGTTAGCAATTTAAAACTTAAAAGTTCTTTTTCAGGTAGAGCAAAGGAAATGGTTTGGCTCATTTATGTCATCGAACTATAGGAAATGGCTCATTTATGCCATCGAACTATAGAAAATGGCTCATTTATGCCATTCATCAATATTTTGACTTATTTATGCCATCTCCCGTCACCAAAATTGACTCATCCATGTCATTTTTTATTAACGTCGGTTTTATAATACCAGATATGACACGTGGCCTCAAATTAGAAGTCTATGTCGTTTAATTAAACCAGCCCAATTTTAAATACCAAATTAATAAAAAATCCGACCCATACACCTTACCCACCCACAACCATAATCTAGTTGGAGGCCACGTGTCATATATGATATTGTAAAACCAGCTTTAATGAAATATGACATGGATGAGTCATTTTTATTAACGGGCGATGGCATAAATGAGTCAAATTATTGATGAGTGGCATAAATGAGCCATTTCCTATAGTTCGATGGCATAAATGAGACATTTCCTATAGTTCGATGGCATAAATGAGCCCAAGTATTGACGAGTGGCATAAATGAGCCATTTTCGATAGTTGGATGACATATTTGAGCCTTTTTCGTATTTTGAAAGCTAAAGTTATAAAAGGAAAATAGCACAGGGAGTGTAACTAATTAGTTATGTATCTTGGTCATAAATGCAGGACACGTTTACTACCGGAACAGAGACTTCATCGTCAATACTTGTGTGGGCTATGGTGAAAATGATGAAAAACCCAACTATACTGGCGAAGGCTCAAGCAGAAGTAAGGGAAGCATTCAAAGGAAAAGAAAATTTTGATGAAACTGATGTCGAGGAGTTGAAATACTTAAAGTTAGTCATTAAAGAAACTCTAAGACTCAATCCACCGGTTCCACTTTTGGTCCCAAGAGAATGTAGGGAAGAGACAGACATAAACGGCTACACTATCCTGTGAGGACAAAAGTTATGGTTAACGTTTGGGCATTGGGAAGAGATCCAAAATATTGGGATGACGAAGCAAGCTTTAAGCCAGAGAGATTTGAGCAGTGCTCTGTGGACTTTATTGGTAATAATTTTGAATATCTTCCCTTTGGTGGTGGAAGGAGGATTTGTCCCGGGATAAATTTTGGTCTAGCTAATGTTTATTTGCCGTTGGCTCAATTTCTATATTACTTCGACTGGAAACTCCCTACTGGAATGTAGCCAAAAGACTTGGACTTGTCTGAATTGGTTGGAGTAACTGCCGCCAGAAAAGATGACCTTTTCTTGGTTGTGACTCCTTATCAACCTCTTCCAGAATGATTTTCGACATTTTTTTTAAAAAATAAAAAGTTATACCAAGCCCCGCCATTGTCCTGTCTTTCTTTTAGTGTTTTCGATTTTATCTACATCTAATGCATGTATCTTTTATCATAAGAAATGTATCATGAGTACTGTTTCTCGAATAACATTTTCTGTGTATTTTAAATTTTGGAATAATGAAGCGAGGACACAATATCGCATCCCATTAAATTATAAGGAGGATATTATGCTATTATCTGTTATTTCCTGTGCTTTGATTATTCTATGTTATCTGTGTCGCTTGCGTTACTTCATTTCCATATCGCTTTGAATCTCTTAGCCGTATCTGACCTCTTTTTATGTTTTTATTGAGTCGAGGGTCTCTCGGAAACAGCCATCCTACCTTGGTAGGAGTAAGGTCTGCGTACACTCTATCCTCCCCAGACCCCACGTTGTGGGATTTCACTGGGTTGTTGTTGTTGTTGTTGTTGTTGAGGATAGAACAAACACATAATGAACCAACTTGACTGACTAGATTAATTCACTAAACATAATTACAAACTAGGAATTGCAATGTGTTGCTCCCAAACGCACACGCAAGTATACGTGATCGTACAAGTAATATAGGATTTAAAGTCCAGATATCGTACCCACAGAGACTTATGATTAACCGTTAACTAAATTAAACTAAAGCTAATTATCTAAACAAGAAATAAAATCCAAATTTATATTTATAAACTAAATAAAATTAAAAGAAAACAAATAATGAACTTCAACCAAGAAAGAGTGGATTTTTATCGGAGACGAGATAGATCGAGGGCTATGACCACTAACAATCCAGTTGAGTCTTCAAATCGTTCTACCTATACTAATTGACGGGTTGATGTTAACTTTATGAGTATCTTTCGAGTTGCTCACAAGCCTGTAGATGCTACTATAACGCCAATATTCCGAGGTCGCCCGAGGTAACAAGAACGCATTTACTTCTCCGTATTCAACTAAGCAAGGCTAAAGGGTATATTTCTATCCTCATTAGTGAAACGATTAATCAGACATGCTCTATTTATTCTTATTACGCATGCAAATTTCTGTCACGACCCAATTCGCGAGTCGTGGTGGCACCTACACTATCCCTCCGAGTAGGCGAACCAAATTACTATTAACAAGTTAAATAAGCGGAAAATTGAACAAGAATAAGTTATCAAGCCTTAAATACTTATCATAACTAGAAATGTCACGACAACCCCAAAATCTGGTCAAAGGGCACAAGAGCGCTAACATAGTCTGGAATAAAAGTCTGAAAATACCCGAAGGCTACATACTGTCTGTCGAACAAAAAAAATAGAATTAAATAAGAGGGTCCTTCAGGGCCCACGGGTGACCAAGTAGCTCACCCTGAATGACCGAAAGATGTCACCCTCGCGTATCAGCCACGGGGCGTAGAACTGGAGCCTGGATCGTACTCTGCACTCAACAAAATGCGCAGCAAGAGTAGTATCAGTACAACACCAGTACCGGTAAGCATCGTAGTCCGACAATGATTAGATAACGCATGAAGAAGTTGAAACTAACAAGTAGCACATAGAGCAAATAGGTATGGTCACGTATCATATACAAGTAAAGTGTAATGAAATAATGAAATCAACCAAGACAGATATAGTTCGCCAAATGACTAGTCAAATATGTGAGTGGATGGATGCAATGCAATGCAACAGTCTCCTCTCTCAGTCCACTCTCGTACACACATGCTAAGGGTAGTGCCTCAAAGCTATGACCCATGGGGGACCCGCGAAGTCCATGTACCGCTCCTGATCTCCGGCAGAAACCTCGGAGGCTATCAATCACTCTCAATCTCTGACAAGGACCTTAGAGTCTCTTTGTCACTCTCAATCTCCGGCAAAAACCTCGGAGCCTCTCAATCACTCACATTACCAATCATCACAATAACAATATGGAAAGCATGTCATGCATGATATCAGTCTCAACAATATCACTAATATAAAATCAACAAGTACAAATCATACTACTGTCCACTGTTCAATTATCAATATTACCATTGCTTTTTATGTGATGACTGAGCTAGTATGTGACGGAAATACAAACAGGTGATAATCACATAAAATAACACATTTGGCGACAAGCCAACAGCTAATAGAACCGACTAATTAAAATTTATTTGCACTTCATGCCCGAAGTCCTAACATGCTATCCCCGTCAATTTCTACGACTACATACCATTTTCTAATCAGAGTCTAACTAAAGTAGACCGTAACCTACCTCAATGCCGAGCGGGTGCCACGAACAATCAAACTAATGTCTTCCCTTTGCATAGAGACTCTGAACGATCAAAATCTATAAAATATGCGATCTATGTTAGAATACGAATCTAAGGACACCCATATTGCTATATTTATATTCGAAACCCAAAAAACGCACACCAAAAAGTGGCCTTGGGCCCACAAGGGCAAGATTGGAATTTTATCGAAAAATAATTTCACCCATTATCTAAGGATCATATATTTTTAAAATTGGTCAATTTCATCCATAAATGGACACTTAAATCATTAATTCTCCTTTCTTAGGACTAGGACTCGAAACCTCTAATTTCCCCAAAATCTTAATTATCAATTTCATAAACCTAATATAATAAACCGTCATACCAAAATCCCAAAATAATAATAATAATGTTGGTAGAGTATAAATAACAAAAGGAAAGAAAAAAAAAATGAAATCCAAAAGTAGTCATTATTGCAATACGAAATTTGCACAGGAGAAGCAAATTCTACTCCTTGAAATCAATTTTATAATCAATCCTACAATCTCTATCATCATGTGGTCCCCCTCTAGTTATTAGGGTAATCCTTGACTTCCAATAACTTCTTGCCAACACTACCATACTAGACTAAACTTTCTGCAACATATTTTCTTGTAGGAGTATATAAAAGTTAATTGTACTATACCTGATTGCCTTTGTATTTGGTGGAAATAAAATAAAATTTCGCCGCTCCTTCAACATTAACTGACAATGCTCCTTCTGATCGTTCTTTTTCTCCCCTCTAGGTTAGAAATAAGTGAATAATTTTACCTTCTATTTTTTCCTCTTTCTTTTGGAATGTAACGTGCACAGATAAAAAGGGTAGTGGGCTTGGCCCACTTACTTACTTCACTAATTCATGCACCATTTCATGTATTAAAATCATATAAATAAATACAATATAGTCCCATACCCTTGTCGTAGTTTTAAAGTGCTAAACGACCAAACGGGCCGTTACATGAGATACCAATCAAACAATCGCTGGTCCTCCAGCGACAAAGGTAAAGGTGGAGAAAAGGAGGTACCTGAACTGTTGAACAACTGAGGATATCTACTCCGCATATCCACCTCGGTCTCCCAAGTGGCCTCTTCAACCGGACGGTGCTTCCACTGCATCTTGACTGAAGCAATTTCCTTGGACCTCAAATTTTTCACTTGCCTATCCAAGATTGCTACTGGCTCTTCCTCAAAGGACAGATTCTGATCAAATAATACTGAATCCCACCTAATGATATAAGACCCGTCTGAATGGTACTTCTTCAACATAGAAACATGGAGTACCGAATGAACACTTGCCAAGCCTGATGGCAAGGCCAACTCATAAGTCACCTCGCCAACACGATGAAGAATCTCAAAAGGTCCAATAAACCTCGGGCTCAACTTGCCCTTCTTCCCAAATCGCATTACACCCTTCATGAGCGAAACCTTCAATAGGACTTAATCACTAACCATGAACTCCATATCACGAACCTTCCGGTCCGCATACTTGATACACTCAAATTACACCTGTTAATGGCGTAAAACGGGCGTTGTCAAATATAGTAACCCAAACAAGGTTGGGGTCGAATCCCATAGGGAATATGGAGAGAAAAAGGTACTAGTTGTATGCGATACTCGTCTTTAAAGGCTTTAATCCTATTCCGAGCATTTTACAAAGGAGATTTGGTTTGTATTCGCTACTTTGAAGTAATTGAAATTGGTTTAGATTGGAAGAACCAAAGTTGTGTCACCGCGATGATTAGATGTTATGATATGGGTGTCAATATGATATATTTCTAATGGGTCGCGATTATGTATGCACTTAATCTCTAATACACTTTCCAATATTTCCCAATAGTTAGAAAGTATTTCTTTTCATGATTTTACCAAATGCAGAAAAGTTATAAGTAAGGTTGATTAAATATGCCAAGTAAAACTCATCTTATTCCTAAGAGAGTTCATTAAACGAAGGTTAGCGCCCCGAGTCCTTGTTATATTATTTCAAATCACACCCTAGTTCATCCTTCCGAATAAACTAGGTTTTGTGCATGAACAAATGTTTGCAACCATTTGTAGAACAATGAATACGAGAAATAATAAAATACATCACATCCCATTATACATATATACAATGTTAGATACCCATTACATAGCACCCATCATCTTGGGTCCACAACTCTGATTAAAGAGACTACTCACACATTTTGGTCTCAAAAGTGGTAAGCAATAAATGAGACATAAAGCTTACAAATGTAATAAAGATGGTGGAATATGGAATCTTGTGTCTTCACTAAACTCCAAAGGGAGAGTATTCAATGCTCACCAACCAATGGGACTTTTTAGCTTAGTATCATAAAAACTGAATCTAATAAATGACCTAAAATGTTCTTTAAATAGGCTCCAAAAACGCACAGCAAAAGCTGACAAAATTGCCCTCCCCCGATAGCAAGATCGACGATCCGTCGATGTCTTCGTCTTTTGTAACTCCAGCCCTGTGTGCCATTCGACGGTGGCGTCGATCAAGTCGACGCGTCGTCGAGTAATCCGTTTTTTTCTCCGCTGTTGAGAGGTCCTGCTTGACGACACAAACGACGAACTGTCGATCTGTTCGACGTTTCGTCGATGCCTCCGTCCTTTGTCGTCTTCAACTTTGTCCTCTCTGGAAATTTATGCTTTTTGACGATTCAAAGGACTGTCCGTCGATTGATCGACGGACCGTCGATTCTCATTTCTGGCCAATTCTTCTGTTGTTCTTTGCTTTTTGCCTTTGGACCACTGTTTTCCTAAAACACAACAAAAACATATTAAAGAGAACCAGACTTACTTGAAAACAGCCAAAATTCATAGTAAAAAGGCGTCGAATGTGCCACAAATCCGCGGCACATCAATACTCCTTTTGCGTACTTTGAGCCGCAATAAGCTTTTCCTGAATCAACTTTACTTTGTCCAAGGACTCTCTCAACAAGTCAGTACCCCAATGTCTCACCTCAAACGCATCGAACTATCCAATCGGAGAACAACATCTCCTACCATACAAATCCCTAAACGGTGCCATCTCAATGCTCGAGTGATAACTACTGTTGTATGCAAGCTCCGCCAACGGTAAGAACTGGTCCCAATGACCACCAAAGTCAATCACACAAGCCCTCAACATATCCTCAAGCTCCTTAATAGTCCTCTCGGACTGACCATCTGTCTGCGGGTGGAACGTGGTGCTAAGATTTAACTGAGTTCCCAATTCCGTCTGCAAAGTCCTCCAGAAATGGGAAGTAAACTGAGTGCCTCTATCTAAAATGATGGAAATAGGAACCCCATTTAATCGCACTATCTC
This sequence comes from Lycium barbarum, assembly GCF_019175385.1. Classification (NCBI taxonomy): domain Eukaryota; kingdom Viridiplantae; phylum Streptophyta; class Magnoliopsida; order Solanales; family Solanaceae; genus Lycium; species Lycium barbarum. The sequence continues at coordinate 7,726,701 of NC_083343.1, forward strand.
TCGGATGTAGATCCTGGCCAACTTCTCCGCGTTATAAGTAGTCTGAACCTGAATGAAGTGCGCGGACTTAGTGAACCTATCCACAATAACCCAAATCGAATCAAACTTTCCCAGAGTCTTCGGAAGACCAATTACGAAATCCATAACGATCCTTTCCCATTTCCACTCAGGAATGGGCATCCTTTGAAGCACACCACCTGGTCTCCGGTGCTTATACTTAACCTGCTGGTAATTCGAACACTGAGCAACAAACTCCACAATGTCTCTCTTCATTCTACCCCACCAGTAGTGCTGCCTCAAGTCACGATACATCTTTGCTGCTTCTGGATGAATGGAGTATCTGGAACTATGAGTCTCTTTCAAGATCAGCGGAATCAAATCACCAACTCTAGGAACGCAAATGCGCCCCTTAATCCTCAAAACACCCTTATTATCAAGAATAGCCTCTTTGGCTTCTCCACTTAGCACTTTATCCCGAATCTTGCATAATTTCACATCCTCAAACTACTGGGCCCTAATCTGCTCCAAAAGAGACCACCTCGCCTCCACACAAGCTAGAACCTTACCAGGTTCTGAAATATCGAGCCTCACCATACTATTAGCCAAACACTGAACCTCCATAGCTAAAGGACGCTCTCCCATAATCAAATGCGCCAAGCTGCCCATACTCGCTGCCTTTCGGCTTAACGCTTCAGCTACCACATTAGCTTTTCCCGGATGATAAAGGATAGTAATATCATAATGCTTGAGCAACTCCATCCATCTACGCTGCCTCGAGTTCAGATCTCTCTGACTAAACACATGCTGAAGGCTACGATGATCGGTGAAGACCTCACAATGAATTCCATACAAGTAATGTCTCCAAATCTTCAAAGCGAAGACTACTGCAGCCAACTCTAAGTCATGAGTGGGGTAGTTTTTCTCGTGAACCTTCAACTGTCTCGAAGCATACGCGATCGCCTTACCATCTTGCATCAGTACACAACCCAAGCAGATCCGTGAAGCATCATAATAAACGGTAAAGTCCTTTCCCTTTACAGGTAAAGCCAAAATCGGGGCTGAAGTCAATAAAGCCTTGAGCTTTTGAAAGCTCTCCTCACATTCATCGGACCACCGGAAAGGCACATTCTTCTGAGTCAACCAAGTCAAATAGGAAGCAATAGATGAAAATCCTTTCACAAATCGGCGATAATAACTCGCAAGGCCTACGATGCTCCGAATCTCTTTCACTGAAGTAGGCCTGGCCCAATCTCTAACCGCCTCAATCTTCTTGGGATCAACCATAATCCCATCCTTGGACACAACATGTCCAAAAAAGCTACGGAACTGAGCCAAAACTCACACTTGGAAAACTTGGCATGCAATTTCTTCTCCTTCAATAGGTCAAGCACGATCCTCAGATGCTTCTCATAATCTTCCTTACTCCGAGAGTACACCAGGATGTCATCAATAAACACGATCACAAATGAATCCAAGTAAGGCTTGAAGATCCCATTCATCAAATCCATGAAAGTTGCAGGGGCTTTAGTAAGCCCGAAAGACATCACCAAGAACTCATAAGGACCATAACAGGTCCTGAAAGCGATCTTCGGAACATCCTCCGCTCGAATCTTCAACTGATGATAGCCTGACCTTAATCAATCTTAGAAAAGATCGACGCACCCTGAAGCTTTTCAAATAAGTCATCAATGCGGGGTATTGGATACTTATTTCTGATTGTAACATTGTTTAATTATCGATAATCGATACACATCCGCATGGTACCATCTTTCTTCTTCACGAACAGAACGGGAGCACCCCAAGGAGAAATACTGGGTCTAATAAATCCTTTGCTCAACAAGTCTTGCAGCTGCTCCTTCAACTCTCTCAACTCTGCCGGAGCCATCCGATAGGGTGGAATAGAAATAGGTCGGGTGCCTGGCTCCAAGTCAATGCAAAAGTCAATATCTCGATCAGGCGGCATTACCAGGCAAATCTGTAAGGAAAACCTCTGAGAACTCACAAACAACTAGCACTGACTCTAGGGAAGGAGTATCCACACTAGTATCCCGAATATGATCCAAATATGCTAAACATCCCTTATCCACTAACTTCTTTGCTCGAAGAAATGATATGATCTTCTTAGGTACTGGACTAGGAGTACCCTTCCACTCTAACAGCGGAATACCTGGCATGGCCAACATGACTGTCTTGGCATGACAGTCAAAAATAGCATGATAGGGAGATAATCAGTCCATGCCCAAAATAATATCAAAGTCCACCATATCTAAAATAACCAAGTCTACCCAAGTATCATACCCCATGAACGTGACCACACAATACCTATAGACCTGATCTACTATCACAGAATCTCTAACAGGAGTAGAGACAAGAATAGGTACATCAAGCATATCACAAAGCATATCCAGACCCGTAGAGAAATAAGTGGACACATAAGAGAAAGTAGAACCCAGATCAAATAAAACAGAAGCTGATCGGTGACAAACCAAAAGAATACCTGTGATAACCGCATCAGAGGCCTCGGCCTCAAGTCTACCCGAAATAACATAAAAATGGGCACGTCCACCCTCGGACTGTGTGCCTCCACGACCACCACGGCCTACCTGAGATCTTCCTCTCACTGACTGAGCGTTTCCCCTATCAGACTGATAACTACCTCTGTTACGCTGATGGCCACCCCTGCCAGACTGCAAACCCCCTCTAGCAGAATATCCTCCTCCTCTAGCTGGCAGTGCTGGAGGCCTAGATGTCTGAACTCTAGAACCTTGGTTGGATCTAGGATACTCTCTCGCGTAATACCCTGTCTCACCACACTCAAAACATGCTCCTCTGGCCATAGGCTGCTGAACTATCATAGAAGAACCAGAATACCCTCCACGGTCTGAAGTTCGAGAGTAAGAACCTCGGGAAATTTGCTCAGAACTGTGCCCGCTATAACCTGAAGAACCACCTGCTAAAGCCTATAGTGATGACTGGATGGGGCGGCTGTACGGATGATGACGAACCCTGTCATGGTATCCCCCACCTCTAATAGGACCTCTGAAACTGTCAAATCTATGAGCTTTCTTGTCGCCACCCCCACTATATGCCCGACCTATCAATGAGTCGACCCTCCTGGCATGCTCTACTACTGACTGAAATGAGGCCCAGAAGCCTCCAACTGTAAGGTCGCCAACCGAAGCGGAAGGTCCAAATCCTTTACAAATCTCCTCACTCTCTCAGCCTCTGTGGGAAGTAATGCCGTCGCGTAACGGGAAAAAGCGAGAAATATGGTCTCATACTCCGCAACCGACCTACCCCGCTGCTCCAATGTCGAAAACGCATCCTTCCTGTTGTCTCTGAGAGTACGAGGGACATACTTCTCCAGGAACACTTGGTAGAACTGGGTCCAGGTCAAAGGTGGCGATCCAACTGGTCGATACTCTATGTACGATCTCCACTACTGCTTGGCATCCCCAACTAACTGGAAAGAAACATAATCGACCCCGTGAGACTCCACTACAACCAACTTATGAAGCATCTAATGGCAGCTAACAATAAACTCATACGCATCCTCCCCGGGAGTACCATAGAACCAAGGAAGAGACATTTTGGTAAACCCCTCGAATAATTTTTGCTCCTCACTGGTCAACACTGGCCCATCCATAGGCCTTAGAGCAAAATCAGGCGCTGGAGTAGCATCAATACGGGGAGCCACTGTCGCTGTCGGCAATACCCTCGATGTCCGAAATCCTGGAGAAATCGTAGCATCGGGAGTATGACCTCCCACTCTAGTCTGCGAGCCATCTGGAGCAACTGGAATCATGCCCGCCTGAGCTAAACTGTCAAGTTACCCCAACACTCGAAACACAACCTCTTGAAAATCAGGAGTAGCAGCGACCCCAGGCTGTGCCTTAGCAGCCCTAATCTCCTCTTCCAGAATTTCCTCAGGCTCCGGAGTCAACTCTCTGTCAGGGTCCTGAGCAAGTGTTGGTACTTGGTCCCTATCTGGAATAGCTTCACGACCTTTGCCCCTGCCACGTCCTCTGCCTCGCCCACGGACAGCAGCTCGGGCAATGGGTATGGATGCGGGTGCAGGTGCAGGCTTCTGGCCTCCAATAGTGGTCGATCGCGTCCTCACCATCTGTGAGAGAACATAGAAACGAGGTTAAGATACCAATCTGAAAAATCTCGCACGAAAAGAATGAACCAGATACCAATCGGATTGAACTAGCACGAAAAAAGAGAAAGAAGTGGAGTGTTACCTAAATGTCCTATAGCCTCTCGAGGATGGGTACGGACGTCTACGTACCAATCCGCAAGACTCTACTAGACATTGCTCTTATACTCATTAGACCAATTAACCTAGAAGCTCTGATACCAACTTGTCACGACCCAATTCGCGAGTCATGGTGGCACCTACACTATCCCTCCGAGTAGGCGAACCACATTACTATTAACAAGTTATATAAGTGAAAAATTGAATAAGAATAACTTATCAAGTCTTAAATACTTATCATAACTAGAAATTTCACTACAACCCCAAAATTTGTTCAAAGGCCACAAGAGCGCTAACATAGTCTGGAATAAAAGTCTGAAAATACCCGAAAGCTACATACTGTCTGTCGAACAAAAAAATAGAATTAAATAAGAGGGTCCTTCAGGGGCCACGGGTGATCAAGTAGCTCACCCTGAATGACCGAAAGATGTCACCCTCGCGTATCAGCCACGGGCCATAGAACTGGAGCCTGGATCGTACTCTGCACTCAACAAAATGCGCATCAAGAGTAGTATCAGTACAACACCAGTACCGGTAAGCATCACAGTCCGATAATGATTAGGTAACGCATGAAGAAGTTGAAACTAACAAGTAGCACATAGAGAAAATAGGTATGGTCACGTATCATATACAAGTAAAGTGTAATGAAATAATGAAATCAACCAAGACAGATATAATTCGCCAAATGACTAGTCAAATATGTGAGTGGATGGATGCAATGCAATGCAACAGTCTCCTCACTCAGTCCACTCTCGTACACACATGCTAAGGGAAGTGCCTCAAAGCCATGACCCATGGGAGACCCGCGAAGTCCATTTAGCACTCGTGCTGTCCGGCAGAAACCTCGGAGACTATCAATCACTCTCAATCTCCGACAAGGACCTTGGAGTCTCTCTGTCACTCTCAATCTCCGGCAAAGACCTCGGAGTCTCTCAATCACTCACCTCACCAATCATCACAATAACAATATGGAAAGCATGTCATGCATGATATCAGTCTCAACAATATCACTAATATAAAATAAAAAAGTACAAATCATACTACTGTCCACTGTTCAATTATCAATATTACTATTCCTTTTTATGTGATGAGTGAGCTAGTATGTGACGGAGATACAAACAGGTGATAATCACAGAAAATAACACACTTGGCGACAAGCCAACAGCTGCCAGAACCAACCTAATTAGAATTCATTTTCAGTTCATCCCGAAAGGCCTAACATGCTATCCCCGTCAATTTCTACGACTACATACCATTTTCTAATCAGAGTCTAACTAAAGTACACCGTAACCTACCTCAATGTCGAGCGGGTGCCACGAACAATCAAACTAATGTCTTCCCTTTGCGTAGAGCCTCTGAACGATCAAAATCTATAAAATATGCGATCTACGTTAGAATATGAATCTAAGGACACTCATATTGCTATATTTATATTCGAAACCCAAAAACGCACCCCAAAAAGTGGCCTTGGGCCCACAAGGGCAAGATTGGAATTTTATTGAAAAATAATTTCACCCATTATCTAAGGATCATATATTTTTAAAATTGGTCAATTTCATCCATAAATGAACTCTCAAATCATTAATTCTCCTTTCTTAGGACTAGAACTCGAAACCTCTAATTTCCCCAACATAATTATCAATTTCATATACCTAATATAATAAACCGTCATACAAAAAATCCCAAAATAATAATAATAATAATAATAATAATAATAATAATAATAATAATAATGTTGGTAGAGTATAAATAACAACAGGAAAGAAAACAAAAAAAAATCCAAAAGTAGCCATTATTGCAGTACGAAATTTGCACAGAAGAAGCAAATTCCACTCCTTGAAATAAATTTTATAATCAATCCTACAATCTCTATCATCATGTGGTCCGCCTCTAGTTATTAGGGTAATCCTTGACTTCCAATAACTTCTTGCCAACACTAACATACTAAACTAAACTTTCTGCAACATACTTTCTTGTAGGAGTATATAAAAGTTAATTGTACTATACCTAATTGCCTTTGTATTTGGTGGAAATAAAATAAAACCTCACTGCTCCTTCAACATTAACTGACAATGCTCCTTCTGTTCGTCCTTTTTCTCCCCTCTAGGTTAGAAATAAGTGAATAATTTTACTTTCAATTTTTTCCTCTTTATTTTGTAATATAACGTGCACGGATAAAAAGGGTTGTGGGGTTGGCCCACTTACTTACTTAACTAATTCATATAAATAAACACAATATAGTCCCATACCCTTTTCGTAGTTTTAAAGTGCTAAACGACCAAACGGGTCGTTACAATTTCCTATCCCTAGCTCAATTTAAACGCTATTGACACCTAATTTTTGACCTCCCATAATTTATTTTAATTGCTCAGAGTATTTTAATGTTAAATGGATTAAATATGTATTCTTTTTAGAAAATCAGAATGATTTTTATAAACTATGTAGATAATATTTTATCCTTATCATTCGGTAAAATAATTTCTATAATATTATAAACCATTTGGGAATTAATTTACAACAATTATGATGCTTTGCTAAATTCAATCAAGATTAATAGTTCAAAATAACTATTTGTCTAATTGTTTAAATTATCAGAAATTACGTAGCAAATATTTTACTCCATTTAATTCAAGAAAAATTGATTAATTAAAATAAATTATCATTTTTGCCCCTCAAACTTTAATTTCTGCATAATCAAATTCTATTGACAATTCTCAAATTAATCATAATTGATTTAAACAATTAATTATGGTTATATTTGTGAATCTGCTTATTGAGTGTTTGATTACGGCTACAATTGAAATAAACAATTGATTAATCAAATTGAGGCCATAATTAAAATAATAAAATTGAGGCCATAATGAAAATAATCAATCTCTTGATTTGGTTTATTTGAGGCCATATTTGCAATTCAAGTCCTTTTGTGTATTTAAACATATCCATTAATTTGGCTAATTGGTTAATTAAGTTGATTTGGTCATTAATTAAAGGTTAAAATCATTAATCAGTTTAGTCGCGGCCATTTATTAAATTAAGTACTTTTAGCCTTCCTACATATATACATACATATACCCGAATATACATATGTATACATGTATATCAGGTATGTATATGTATATATGGACTGCCCCTTTATCCTTTAAATTAGCCGGGCCCGGTCCATTAAGACCGTGACCCAGCCCATGAATACATTTAAGGAGGGAATTCCCCCTTCATTTCCTTATTCAGCAACCAAACGACCCTTAGAGTATGAGAAAAGGGTTTCTCGTTGGAGAAAACCCTAGCCGCCTCTCTCCTTCCACTCTCTCCTCGCCATCCTCCCTAAATAAGGAAACATGGCAGGTGTACGATGCCTTTTCAGTATTTTTCAAGGCCGAGAAGGGGAAACAATATATGTTTCCACCTTCTCTCACCTAACACCATCCCAAACGAGGTATTGTATCGCCTTTTTTCCATGTTTTTCTTTATTTTTTTAGTCTCAAATGGTAATACTTTGCTTTGTCTTAATTGTTTTTGGTCGTTTGTGAATTTGAATCTTTGATTGTTATTGATTCATGAAGAACCAAGAGGATTGACTTGTTATGGTTTAAATTTGACCCACTATTCACTTGAATACTCGAATCTGGACCTTTGATGCTCAAAATAAGACTTGAATCTCACAATTGAGTTTGTCCCACATTGATTCGAGAATTAGGGTTTGAGATTTGGGGATTTCTATAAATAGAACCCCCAATTCGCTATTTTAAGGGCTAGCAAAATAAAAACATCACTTGCATTTAAAAAAATCGAATTAGCTAGGGTTTTGGAAATTTTGCTTAGAAACCTTTAACTTTTCGATTACGTTAAGTTTTTAAATTTTTATTCTTTGCATGTGGCCGAGGGTGGAAGAAGACCTTCTTAAAGTTCATTTTTGACTAGGTTGCGCGTCAAAAAGGAGATTTTCCTTCCCTAGTTATTTTAGTTCATTTTAGTCATTTAGGTGTTTACTGCTTATATGGCTTGATGTTGTGTTTATTTGTGATGTTTTAGTTTTATGATGCTGGTTTATCTTAGTTTAATCCTGTTTTATTTAATTCTATAATTGTCTAGTCTTGAGTGCACTTAAAGACTAACCATGTAGGCTTTAAGCACTCACTTGTATGTCATTTGATTAGTTGTGAGTTAATTTAGATGAATAACTTGTCAATTATATAGATGTGTGTTCAAATTCTTCATAATTAGTTGGTCTGAGTTACCTTGTTAGGGTATGCTCCTTTTGGTTTATGATTGCTTAAAGTATGACCTATGTGTTCAAATTTAATTAGTTATGAGTCAGTTTAACCTAGAATTTCTTAGCTTAGATATATTTGTTCAGCTTTGGTCAATCATGTGTGATATAACCTAAGGTCTACCTAATCATGTTTTCACCTGCCTGATTTCCTGCTCATATGTTGTTGTAAGCTCATTAGGTGTATGTCTTTGAATGTTGATCATGCTAGTTATAGGTATGAATGCTCCTGTGTTCAGAAAGTGATGACTTGGCTTATAACTTTCTTGTCTATTTTATGGGAATAGGTCTGCTATAAGTGGGGATCACTCATGAAATCTTTGATATTTGATCAGTTTAAGTCACCTATATTTGAATGAAGCAATATGACATGACTAGCCTGTTAGTGTCCCAGTTTGTGAATCCTGTTTGCTTTAATATAATTACTGAGTGCTTGAGAATGTTTTGTAGTATTGAATCCTAGTTACATGTTAACTTGTGAGCCTGAAAAGGCATGTTAGTCTGAGTCTAAGTGAATCTGAGGAGTATCATTTGTCCTTTTTTAGTTCATACATATCATCTCCTTTTATGGCTAAGTGGCATGACGGATGGTTTGTGACTCTGGGGTGCATTTGATTACAAATCATTCACCTAAAAAGGGGGTTTGATATTATCACATAGTATTTGAATAAAAATAAGGTTTACTACTTGACTAAGTGGTTAGGATAAGACAAGATAAGCAAATTTAACATCTGATGGTTTAAGAGTGATTGGTCATAATATGTTTGCAAAGTTCATCACCCTGTCTCAATACTTACTTGGTTTTAATGATGTCCAGTTAAAGTTTTAGAGTCCTTGGCATGTTAAAAACCAGTTTGTTGTGATGTTTGATTCAGTTTAGATCATGTACAATCACTATTTTTCTTGTTTGAGCCTACCTTTATGCTTTGCATGGTCCACTCAACAATTTGAAGGCTAATGATCTACAATGTCTCCTTTTTTTTTTTGTTAAATTCTGTTTTAAAAAGGTTTTAAAACTAATGAAGAACTAGGCTTAAAACCAAGTCCATTTCACTCTTTCCTTTTATTGAGACACTGTCTAAAAATGAAGCATTTAGGCCAAATTTACTTGGTCAATTCTTTTGTTTGGATCTTATGCCTGATCTACATTTTTCTTCAAAAAAGGAGTTAGATACATTTTAGTTGAGTGGTGAGCTGTTTGGATTCTGAATTTGCTCTTAGATTCCTAGTTGCTCCTTTTTGTTAGGAGTTTCTGTTTGGCAGGGTGCTTAATTTGTAGTTGGTCTATTGGATTTTAAGACTAGAACATTTTGAATTATTTAAAAACTGTCAAATCTTCCTTGGTAAGCATCATTGGGTATGTCTGAATTCAATAGGATATTGATGTCAATGTTAAGATAACCAAATTGGTTAGGTATATACCTAGATTTCTTGATTAGGGTTGTTTGTTGTCACTATTATATATACACTTCATCTCTCATACTACTATGAGCCAAACACATAAGTGGAGAGGCAAAACAACACATAGGGATGAGGCTTAAGCCTTTCCTGGTGTCTACCATGCCTGGGGTTCCTAGAAGCCTCTTGGATCTTGTGTGGCATCAGGAGCAAGAGGGTGAAAGCTTTCCCTTTTAGGCTGTTCTAGTCTCTTTGTGGGTGTGTGAATCCACGGCAAGTTGGCTGGTGGTGGTGTATGTTTATTTGATTGGCATTGTTTATTTTTTGCTTAAGGAAATAACATCATGTGTTTGTTTTATTATCCTTCATTTTTGGGCTCTGAATCTGTTACTGTTCACTTACATAAGTTAAATAAGAGCCTTGAGTAGTGTATTTTCCTACAGCTCCTCTTAATGTATTCGTATTCTCCCTCATATACCAGGTGATATACCAAGGTATACAGAGCATATTCACCTCTATACCCTCACAGGTGTATAGGAGTGGATATATTCAATATACTTAAGGTGTGTCACTCCTATTATTTATGAACATGATCCAACATTGTGCCAGTTTAGTCTCTTGGGCCGATTGTTTTTATTTAATGATTGGGCCTCTTTTGGCATATTAAACAAATTTTGTACTTGGGTTGAATGTTTTTCTTTCTTTTTGAATCTAGTTAAGTGACCCATGTACGCTTTGGGATTTTTCTTTATCATTTTGGGCCTTATGCCGTTTCTTCTAAAAAACTATGTTATCACTTAATGATTTACTTGTTTAACTTATCTACTTGTTTGGCTTGAATATAAATTGTTTGTGACTTGGTATCCATACTTAGACAAATACTAATCCTACTCTTCTTATGTGCTTCATGGGAACCAATTCTAGGTCATTCTGGCCATCTCTTGCAACAAGACTTGTTGGGCCTAAGGCCCAACCTCCCTCTGTTTGATTGAGTCCTCTAAAGAATGGAAAGGAAAGAAAATATTCATGTTAGAAGGCCCAGCCAATAGGTGAAAATGGCACTTATAGGTTGGGGTAGGCCCATCAGTTTAAAGATTTATTTTTTTTCCCTCTCTATTTTTTACTTAACATGTATATATGTTGTATATGTATCGAACATGTAAATAATGAAACCCTCATGTATAGAACTTAGGAAAACGCATAGTGTAACACCCCGTACCTTTAACTTAAACTTTGATCATGATCCTAGACTTAGAAAATCAGATAAGGAATGTGAGAGATAGAATTTCTCTGTTCAGTTGTAAGATGGTGGTTTACGCCCATAAACAGTGACCGTATTTCAGTTTACGCCCATGAACAGTGATCATAAACTGAAACCAAGAATTTCTGAACATTCTGGAATTTGACATTTTGGTGTCACATGGTTAAATACGGACCGTATTTCAATTTACGGCCCGTATTTCAAAACTTATTTGGAATTTCGGAAAACTTCCTTGATAAAAGTTGTAGAGATTTGAAATACATTTCCAACGGTATATTATGGGGGTCAAACGGACATTTATGCAAAGCGTTATGGCCATTTTACTGAAGAGACGCAGTGCAGTCCGTATTGCAAAATGCGGACCGTATTTCAGTTTACGACCCGTAAACTGAAATACAACCAGCACCGTGCAGGACGTAAACTACAATTTCACAGGACAGTATATATTCATCCATACCAGTTCAAGTCATTATTTTTCATTCCCTCAAACCCTAGAACGACCTCCTACTCTCCTCCATCATCAAGAACACCAAGGTAAGCCCACTCTAATTATTCCAACTCAATTCTAACATATATCCTTGTAATCTAAACAAGAAATCATCATTCCTAATATAGGGTTTTCAAGAAAACCCATCTCAAGATTCAAGAATAAAGATTTAGGAAATCTTCTCCAAAATTCAAGTCTTTAATTCAAGTTTTGGAGCAATTAAGGTATGTAGAACTTCCATCCACATGTGGGAATCTCTACGTTCTTCCCCATGCTCCGTTTCTTGATATTCATGAAGTTCAAATCCTAGGGAATTAAACCCAACATATTGGTAGCCCGTATTTATGTATTTATGTAAAGGAATTTTGTATCTATATTCGTTGTTGTATTCTTAATCTTCCATTACGGTTATTAGGAACCCTAGCTTAATCCATGAATCATGAATTATTCCTCATGTGTTCTCATTATGTTCATATGAAACTTTATGATTTTATTTTACAAGTTACAAGCATGTTTTCAAGTCAATTACATATATATGATTATGAACTATTGTTATTACTCATGAATCAAGAATATGTTTACAAGTTATTTCATGAAACCATGTTTACAATTCAGGAAATCATGTTTCCAAGTTATTTCGTGAAATCATGATTATAAGACAAGTACAAGTTAATTCACGAAAGTCATGGGCTTCTTAGCCAACTATATTATGTTCATGTTTTTGGGAGTTGCACGAATTACCGAGAAGGCTCAGATAGCCTGAAACTATGTAGCCACCATAGGACAAGGATCGCTCCGCCCAGTTAGAACGATACCTTAATTTTACACTGAATTGATCCATCAGGCACGTTACCACCTTATACCCTGGCAAGGTATAGGGGCTCTGATGGTCCGGTGAGGTACCAGACTCCACGTATCCACGTGGTGATATCACATGTCGGTCTATGAAATGCTCTCCCTACTTATCATGTTTTTACTTATATTATATATATATGTACTCATGCTCATGCTCAAATTCATGTCCAAGTTTTCAGTTTCAGTTCTTATCATGTTATTCCTTGTCCCATGTTATTTCTTTCAGTTGCTTTACATACCAGTACATTCAATGTGCTGACGTCCCCTTTTATTACCCGGGGGCCTGCATTTCACGATGCAGGTACTGATATACAGGACGACACATCTGCTCAGTAAGACAGCATTCGTATCAACGTATTGGTGAGCCCAATCTCATTCGGGGTTTAGTCAACTTTTGTTTTATGATTAGTTATGCATCTAAGGTATGCTAGGGGATTTATCCCAGTAAGTATGTTTGCCAGTCAGACTCATGATAGAGGTTTCATAGACTAGACAAGTCAGTTACGTTATGTCAGACATTCGGAGTCGTATAGCCATTTTGGCTCATTCATGTTATTTCCGCACTCATGTTTAAACAAGTATTTTTATTAAGTATTATGACTTACTACGTGTTATAAAGGCTCATCATGCATTCACGTTATATTCCGCTCATGTTATGCCTCATGATGATTCAGCAAGCCATGTGGTTCGCTCGGTCACATCCAGCAAGGCACCGAGTGTCGTATTTCGCCCAGGCCATGGTTCGGGGCGTGACAAAGCTTGGTATCAGTGCCTAGGTTCAAGTGTCTTTAGGGAATCTATGAAACCGTGTCCAGTGGGGTCACTTTTATATGTGTGTGGCGCCCACACATATAAACAGTTGACCACCAAGACATTTAAGATTGTCTCACTTCTTTCAACTCTAGATCGTGCAATAGAGCTATGTTCTCAGAAATCACTCGGACTCGTGTGTTGTTTCCCATTCTACCGAATACGTCACGTCTCAATGGATGAGGAAGATATAAATCTAATCCTTATCGATGTGTTTCTTTCAGATGGAGTCATCAGGAATTATTCTAATTCGTGCCATGAAGCTTAGACCAGTAAGTAACATTCTTTTTCCATCGATTCTGAACGTATCAAATGTGTAAGCGGCAAGAAGGAAATTCGAGACCCAAGACTTGCCAAATAGAGCATGGTGTGTTTGTCAGGTGTTAGTACCATTTGAAAGACAAATTTCGGTATGGTAGCACACGTAGGTTATATACCCTATAGAGTAAGTTTATTTGAACTGTTTGACCATGGAGCTATAATATAAGGGTGATGGTTCATATTTAAGACCCCACGAGGTAGCATGTTACCAAGTTAACCGCAGCTGGAATAAATTGTCCACGGTAGTTTTGAGCAGCGGAATAGCCTAAGAGCCAACCACTTGTAATACTAGAAAGTCTTGATTTTTTCAAGGATATATATATATATATATATATATATATATATATATATATATATATATATATATATATATATATATATATATATATATATATATATATATATATATATATATATATATATTTGCCATATGGTCTATGCACATTACTAGGAAAGGACTGATGCGATAAGAAAACCATGAGCAGACGATATTAATTTTTTTTGTAGGGTTAGTTTTAAATTTTTTAAGCTTACTCAGATCAGACCTAGAGAGTATGACATTAGTAAGTTACTACAACAAGCAGATATTACTATGAGATACAAGATATGACAATTCCCTGTTAGGTTATGTGATTAAGTATTTATCCCTAATATGGATAGTGTAATATAATTTTGAAAGTGTATAGGGGGTTTGGGGTTAGTTGTTCCAATTCCTTGTTTGAGACAGATGAAGTTTCCTAAGTGTGACTCGTGTCTATAGTTCAGAAAGACAGTATACAACCCCAGAATAGAGTCAGATAAGGAGGAAAAGTTAGAAATAACCCTACGCTTCACTTTAGTACTCAGAGAAGAATTAGATAATGTGATGCTAGCAAGTGGTTAACAGAAGCATAGCAAGTAAGTTTGAATAGATACAGTGAATTAGAAACTTTTAGCAGAGTTAGTAGAAGTACGATTTGAGTACTTAGTCAAGTTAGCACTACTAAGTGGGTAACTGTTTGAATACACCGAAGGCGTGTTAGAAACCAAAGGGTTTAAGTTAAATTTGAGGTATAGAGATTGATGAAAGAAGAAAATCATCTAAGCAGTAAGAGAGCAAGCTACAGAAGAAGAGCCTTTAAGAGTTATCAGAAAAGAGTTTTCCCCAAGATTGACAAGGCTAGTATGCCAGTCATGTACATTAGAAATCCGTTCATTTAAGTAGTCCAGTTTTCCCAGTAAGTAAGACTTGCTTGAAGTAGGTCGAAGAAATGAGTCGTCATTATGTTAGAGTAAATTAGCAGAACCACTAGATGACCACTCATCGCAAACTCAAGAGATCCACAGGTTTTAAACATCAGCTTTTGAACTAAGGGGGAGATCGTGCGATAAGGTGCCAATGTAGATTATGTGTTTTGTAAGTTGATAGGTGTTAAGGATATTATGCTAGAGGATCACAATTTCATGTATCCAAGATAAGGTGCGTAGAATGTGATTGTTGTCATGCTGTTGAGATCAAATACTAGGTAATTATGTTATAAGATAAACTTCTAGATCGAATAACGGATTTTAAGGGTGTAACGTTTCCAATTCCAAAATAATTCATGAACTATGTAGTACCAATTCCCAAACGTACTCTACACATGCCTAGCATACCTATCTTATGCCCTTGTTAAATCTTTACACTTCATGTTTAAGATATAAGAATTAAGACTCCATACGATAGTAAGATATACAATGGAATGTTCTTTCATGTTTCTCACATCAGGTTGTACTCATGTGCAAGGTTAAAGACTGTATTCATGTCTCACGTATCTATCGTGCTTTTATACTCATGTCCGTGTTCTAGTATCTAAGTGCTTTTCAAATCTGATGATGATCTTGACCGCTATGATTATTTTATCCATGTTACCACATACTCATGCTCCAATCCATTTCGCTATGTATCCCACTTATAGCGGTATCGTAACAATGATGTTATTAGATGATAATGAAGGTGAACCAAGATGGATGTCCTACCCATGATTCTATGTAATTCGTGCTTATGTTTCTTTGGCTAAGGTTTTAAACCATCTAGTAACTTGGCACAAAGGATGCCCTTACTTTTTTCAAAGTACCTATGCCATTTTTATGTCCAAAGTGACTTTCTACCCATGTCTTAGATGTTCGAGGAATGAATTATTCATGCCTATAATCCATTCTTTCATAAGTCTTATTTATAACAAGGGCGTTTACTCACTGTGATAAGAGTAAGCTATGTTGAATCATGTCCCATCATTTTAGTATATCTAAGTTCTAAAGGTAATACTTTATACATGTCTTATGTCTATGAGTACCCAAGAGTGAGCCTACAATTGTACGCCATGCAAGACACACTTATGCTTTAGTCTTACTTCAATGCTCATGAACTCCAGTCTATACGCCATGGTATGCAAATACTTATGTGAACGCCATGTTTTTAATGTGCCCATGTCCCATGTCATGCTATTCACACATTCACGTTTCATGCCATATGAATCACGTTCCCATGTACGCATGTTCCACGTTACATCCTCCATGTCCAATGCACCATGTCATGTTTGTGCTCTAAAGAGAAGTATCTCATGTGATTAGTACCTATAATTCCTTTTCTCTCAATCCTTCATGATCCACTCACAATAATAAGCAAGGTATGCCAAGGTATTCCTATCTATGTTTTAGAGCAAACAAGAGTTCCTTTCCTGCTCCCTATAGTGCTTATCTCAGGAGTATCTGATTCGACATATTCATTTCATGCCTATGCTAGAGATTTATGAATACCTATGTTAGGATCATATTCTTGTTATACGACTCAATTCTGTCACATTCGCATCGAGTTGCGCTTACATTCAAAGCCTAAGTCATATTCAAAGCTTAAGCCATGTTCCTATCTCATATAACCATAGTGACATACGAACGTCTATGATCAAGTCTCTAAGTATCCAAATCCTACCCGCACTTAGTATTCAACCCTCATGTTGTAACAATCATGTTTTCAACATTCAGACCCCATGTTACGATATCCATGGTTACACGTATTCGTATCTCATGACAGTTTAGCAGTCATGTATTCATGTCATCCAGTTTCATGTATTTATGTCCCACGTCATGCGTCTCACGCCCAGGTAATCATGTCATGTTCGTGCCTAGTTCCATTACTAATGTCATTCGTGCCTACGCATTTCTTCCAAACCCCATGCATAGTAATCATGAAATCATTCAACCAATATCCGTGTGTTCAAGCCAGCTCAGTATATATGTTAGCTACATTCAAGATTCAGTAATCACGTTATGTCACATCATGCGTATTAAGATACCGTGTGAGTTGTGTGTTGGTACTTTAGTTAGCTGGTAGGCGTTTGAGAAATGTCATGAAGGTCCGACTTATGAAGGAAGTCCTGCCATAAATTTTGTAGATTCCAGAGTTAGTAGCGATTCTTAACCACTAATCATAAATCGAGGACAAATGTTTCATGATTCTCAGTCATGTAGGTGCTACTCAGTTTCATGTTCCCCATGTACATGTTTTCATGTAATCGCATATTCAGTTCTTATGATCCATGACCATGTTCCCACGTAACCATGTCAAGCTCTTATGTTTTGCGTCATGTTTCTTTCATGTTCACGTATTCAAGCCATGTCCAGCCATATTCTTAACCATGACCCATCATTCGAGGAGGAATGATCCCAAGGGGGAGATATTGTAACAGCCCGTACCTTTAACTTAAACTTTGATCATGATCCTAGACATAGAAAATCAGATAAGGAATGTGAGAGTTAGAATTTCTCTGTTCAGTTGTAAGATGGTGGTTTACGCCCAGAACAGTGACCGTATTTCGGTTTACGCCCATGAACAGTGATCGTAAACTGAAACCAAGAATTTCTGAACATTCTGGAATTTGACATTTTGGTGTCACATGGTTAATACGGACCATATTTCTATTTACGGCCCGTATTTCAAAACGTATTTTGAATTTGGGAAAACTTCCTTGATGAGAGTTGTAGAGCTTTGAAATACCTTTCCAACGGTATATTATGGGGGTCAAACGGACATCTGTGCAAAGAGTTATGGCCATTTTACTAAAGAGACGCAGTGCAGTCCGTATTGCAAAATACGGACCGTATTTCAGTTTACGACCCGTAAACTGAAATACGGCCAGCACTGTGCAGGACGTAAACAACAATTTCACAGGACAGTATATATTCCTCCATACCAGTTCAAGTCATTATTTTTCATTCCCTCAAACCCTAGAACGACCTCCTACTCTCCTCCATCATCAAGAACACCAAGGTAAGCCCACTCTAATTATTCCAACTCAATTCTAACATATATCCTTGTAATCTAAACAAGAAATCATCATTCCTAATCTAGGGTTTTCAAGAAAACCCATCTCAAGATTCAAGAATAAATATTTAGGAAATCTTCTCCAAAATTCAAGTCTTTAATTCAAGTTTTGGAGCAATTAAGGTATGTAGAACTTCCATCCAAATGTGGGAATCTCTACGTTCTTCCCCATGCTCCGTTTCTTGATATTCATGAAGTTCAAATCCTAGGGAATTAAACCCAACATATTAGTAGCCCGTATTTATGTATTTATGTACAGGAATTTTGTATATATATTCGTTGTTGTATTCCTAATCTTCCATTACGGTTATTAGGAACCCTAGCTTAATCCATGAATCATGAATTCTTCCTCATGTGTTCTCATTATGTTCATATGAAACTTTATGATTTTATTTTGTAAGTTACAAGCATGTTTTCAAGTCAATTACATATATATGATTATGAACTATTGTTATTACTCATGAATCAAGAATATGTTTACAAGCTATTTCATGAAACCATGTTTACAAGCTATTTCATGAAACCATGTTTACAAGTTATTTCGTGAAATCATGATTACAAGACAAGTACAAGTTAATTCACGAAAGTCATGGGCTTCTTAGCCAACTATATTATGTTCATGTTTTTGGGAGTTGCACGAATTACCGAGAAGGCTCAGATAGCCTGAAACTATGTAGCCACCATAGGACAAGGATCGCTCCGCCCAGTTAGAACGATACCTTAATTTTACACTGAATGGATCCATCAGGCACGTTACCACCTTATACCCTGGCAAGGTATAGGGGCTCTGATGGTCCGGTGAGGTACCAGACTCCACGTATCCACGTGGTGATATCACATGTCGGTCTATGAAATGCTCTCCCTACTTATCATGTTTTTACTTATATTATATATATATGTACTCATGCTCATGCTCATATTCATGTCCAAGTTTTCAGTTTCAGTTCTTATCATGTTATTCCTTGTCCCATGTTATTTCTTTCAGTTGCTTTACATACCAGTACATTCAATGTGCTGACGTCCCCTTTTATTACCCGGGGGCCTGCATTTCACGATGCAGGTACTGATATACAGGACGACACATCTGCTCAGTAAGACAGCATTCGTATCAACTTATTGGTGAGCCCAATCTCATTCGGGGTTTAGTTAACTTTTGTTTTATGATTAGTTATGCATCTAAGGTATGCTAGGGGCCTTGTCCTAGTAAGTATGTTTTCCAGTCAGACGCATGATAGAGGTTTCATAGACTAGACAAGTCAGTTACGTTATGTCAGACATTCGGAGTCGTATATCCATTTTGGCTCATTCATGTTATTTCCGCACTCATGTTTAAACAAGTATTTTTAGTAAGTATTATGACTTACTACGTGTTATAAAGGCTCATCATGCATTCACGTTATATTCCTCTCATGTTATGCCTCATGATGATTCAGCAAGCCATGTGGTTCGCTCGGTCACATGCAGCAAGGCACCGAGTGCCGTGTTTCGCCCAGGCCATGGTTCGGGGCGTGACACATAGTATTTTAGGAAGTCGCTAAACCTTTTTTTAAAACTGGGACAATGTATCAATTTTTGCTTGACAAGTCAAAACTTAGCTTGATCTTGAATTTTTTTTCAAACTGGTTTAATGACCCAGTTAGTTGTAAAAAAAAAAATGAAAAAATGGGATTTGATTAAGTTAAAAAAAAATTAAAAAAAGGAACCACGTCTAATGGTTTTTTCCAAAATGGCTAAGCAATGAAATTTTTGGGCTATCTGTCACGACCCAATTCGCGAGTCGTGGTGGCACCTACGCTATCCCTCCGAGTAGGCGAACCACATTACTAATAACAAGTTAAATAAGCAGAAAATTAAATAAGAATAAGTTATCAAGTCTTAAATACTTATCATAACTGGAAATGTCACGACAACCCCAAAATCTGGTCAAAGGGTACAAGAGCGCTAACATAGTACGGAATAGAAGTTTGAAAATACCCGAAGGCTGCATATTGTCTGTCGAATACAAAAACAGAAATAAATAGAGGAGGTCCTTCAGGGGCCACGGATGACCAAGTAGCTCACCCTGAATGACTGAAAGATGTCGCCCTCGCGTATCAGCCACGGGATGTAGAACTGGAACCTGGATCGTACTCTGCACTCAACAAAAGTGCAGCAAGAGTAGCATCAGTACAACACTTGTACTGGTAAGCATCATAGGCCGACAATGATTAGATAACGCATGAAGAAGTTGAAACCAACAAGTAGCACAAAGAGCAAACAGGTATGGTCACGTATCATATACAAGTAAAGTGTAAAGGAATCATGAAATCAACCAAGATAGATATAATTCACAAAATGATCAGACAAATATATGAGTGGATGAATGCAATGCAATAGTCACTTCTCTCACTCCACTCTCGTACACACATGCTAAGGGCAGTGCCTCAAAGCCATGACCCATGGGGGACTCGCGAAGTCCATGTACCACTCGTGCTCTCCGGCAGAAACCTTGGAGGCTATTAATCACTCTCAATCTCCGGCAAAGACCTCGGAGTCTCTCTGTCACTCTCCATCTCCAGCAAAGACCTCGGAGTCTCTCAATCACTCACCTCACCAATCATCACAACAATAATATGGAAAGCATGCCATGCATGATATCAGTCTCAACAATATCACCAATATAAATCAACAAGTACAAGTCATATTACTGTCCACTGTTCAATTATCAATATTACCATTCCTTTTCATGTGATAAGTGAACTAGTATGTGACGGAGATACAAACAAGTGATAATCACAGAAATAACACATGGCGACAAGCCCACATAACAGCTGACAAAACCACCTAATTGGAATTCACCTCCACTTCTTGCCCGAAGGCCTATCATGCTATCCCCGTCACTTTCTACAACTACATACGATTCTCTAATCAAAGTCTAACTAAAGTAGACCGTAACCTACCTCGAAGGCCGAGCGGGTGCCTCGAACGATCAAACCAACGCCTTCCCTTTCCGGAGGCCTCTGAACGATCAAAGTCTATCAAATATATGATTTACATTAGAATCCGAATTTAAGGACGCCCATAGGCCATAATGCTATATTTATATTCAAAACTCAAAAATGCACCCCGAAAAGTGACCTCAGGCCCACAAGGGCAAAATTGGAATTTTCTTTAAAAATTATTTTACCCATAACTTAAAGGTCCTGTATTCAGAAAATTAGCCAATTCCATACACAAATGGACTCTCAAATCATAATTTCTCATTTTTTTAAGACTAGGGCTCAAAACTTCCAATTACCCCAAAATCCTAACTTAGGATTAAAATATAGCTTACCACATCTCAAATACCATGAATTCGAAGGTGTACGTATAATCCAATACACCAAAGGTTAACTAACATAAACCCATCCGATAAAATTGAAATTTCAACATAGCAACGATAAGGCAATTCTAGTACCCGAAACAAAAATATGAAACCAGTGATTTTCAATTAGAAAAGAACCAACGTACAGGGACCATAACCTTACATTAATTCTACCAATATCACCCAAATGATTAGTTCATCATTACTTAATCATTATCCCTTAAGTCATTGTGCAATCATTATGTCACCCACTAAATTTCACTTAATTCTAAATGCCCATAATAGTACACGTACCAATTGGTCTCTTGAGACTTAACTCCATTGTCCACATTACGTTTTCCTCTAAACACATGAATATGAAATTTGAAGAAACCAAATCGGAAACAGTGACTAACCTTTTACAACTACTCAGGAACTCATTTAGCCATTACACACTAATCGTTACGTAATGATTCCACACGTAAGCGAAATTCCAAGAACAAATATGTAGAAGCAACGTACCTGTTTTCTCTAGAATTTAAGTCCACAAAAAGAAAAGAAAAACTGTTGTTGTCGTCCACTACATCAAAGTGTTTCTATTTTCTTTGTTTTTCATGCCCACAGTAAATGAATTATTTTTAAACCCTAGGCTTCTAATATATATATGGCTCATAAGAAGTGGGTTAAGCCTCATAACTTAACCCAACAATTTCTACAATTTACTTACTCATTTAACCATTATAATAAATGTAATCATTTCGTCAAATACTTTATTTATGGGTTGGTTGATTTCTTGAAAATAAGTTTTTTATGATTGATGATGAAATTGAATATGTGTGTGTTAATGGAGGAAAATGGGTTGATTGATTTCTTGAAATGAAGAAGAAGAAGAAGAAGAAGACGACGTGGCACTGACGTGGCGCCAATGTGGCGGAGAGTGTGAAACACTCTCCACTATGCAACTGGGCTTCAAATTTTGATTGTGCCATGTCAGCCAAAAAAAGTATAATAATACAGAAAAAATAAGATCGGGGGGTAATAGGTCGCCCGCAAAAGTTGAGTGCGTCATAATTAATCCGAGCATACGTTTGGGGGGGGGGGGGGGTTATGTATTTTCCCAATATATATCATATTTCATCAACTATTCCAACAAAAAGAGATTACTCCATTATGCAGTAAGGAAACTAAAAAAGGATTTTTAGAAGACTAGAAATACTTAAAAAGACTAAGAAAATATCATTACTATGAGAAAGAGCCTAGGGAGACCAAGACTAGTTCTTGTTCTTCTTACAATTGGATGATCTTTTAAGATAAAAGATGTCTCTATTTATAGCAACAAGAATGCTCCTTTGATTGCTTCTAGTTTGCCCAAAGTAAATGTAATTACTTTGGTCAAAGTAAATGAGATTACTTTGGGCAAAGTGACTTCATTTCTTTATTTCTTCATTTCCCACAATATTGACAAGATGACATCTTCATATTGGCCAAAGTAGCTTTCTTCTTCATTTCTTTGATTTTTAGCTTTTTCATATATTTTTTTCCTCCAAGATTTGTTAGAAAAATGCGAGAATAAGATATAATTATTCATATTTTAATTTGAAATTTTATTTTTATACACCGAAATTACATGAATAATTTATATTCATCACATATTAATGCTTATTATAAAGCTTTATTTGTAAATATATTACAAGTGACGTATACATTTTACTTAGTCGAGGACGTACCTTGTCTTTATTACATAAAGAGAGGCCAAACAGAGGTAAATAAACAAAGGAGAAATAGTGGAACAGGACTCAAATTCTATTCACACTTTTATACTGACTTAACATATGTAAAGTGTTCCAAGAATCATTACTGCATAGTTTAGACAGTCATAGGCTTGAAAACTGTGTCTTACCATTAAACTCTTCGTTCTTCAAGATTTAATCAACAATAGTAGTTTACCTATCTCCAATTAATCCCAATTTTCACACTAGTTTAATGTAAGATGGATTGGTTTAAGGACGAAAAGCTTTTGCATGTAGCGAACATCCCCACACCCCCACCCCGCGACAGTTTTTTTTTTTTTAAAAAAAAAAAAAAAAAAAAAAAAAGTGTACATGAGAGTGATGGAGAGAGAAACAATCTATGTGTCTACTGATAATCAATTTATGTGATATTTTTCGCTTTTAAGAGTCAATTTGACTAAACGTTTAAGCTAAATTGGATTTAACTCAATATTTTAAAATTAAAGTTTCTATATTTGAAAATTCCGTGAAAAGTACTACAAGTTGCAACTTTTCTTATACCAATATGATGAAAAAATACATCTTAAAATGTTGGTCAAAGTTCATGTAGTTTGAATCTCAAAAAGCGAAAAGTATCACATAAATTGGGACAAAGGAAGTGGTAAGTAAGTACATCAAGCAGGAGAACCTTAAGCCTAACCTTCGTGATACTTAAACAGAAAATTTGCTTATTACATTACAATCTATGATATTTAAATAAAAAAGAAGGATGTTGAAGCTTTTCCAGTTTAGAGCCTGTTTGGATGGGCTTCTGTCTTTAAGTTGAAAACAGCTTATAAGCCAAAAAAAATAAGTTGGGATAGTCCAACTTATTTTTTTTGGCTTATAAGTTGTTTTCGGCTTATAAGCTGCTTTAGATAAGTTAAGTCAAATGGACTCAATTATTTTTTTGAGCTTATTTTAAGCACAAAATGACTTTAAGCTAGTCAGTCAAACACTCAAAAAAGCTAAAAACAACTTATAAGCCAACTTATAAGCCAATCCAAACGGGCTCTTAATTAACCCTCTAGAAATAAGCTCAGGTTAATCTCTCTCTTAACTGTTAACGGAGCAGACGGTAAGTGGGAATAACAAGTAAATTCTGAGCTCTTGGAGCTGCCAAACCAAACTTTTCAGTCATGTCCAAATCACCAGGCAACATACCGTCAGGCAAATCCCAATTGAAGCAATGAACTAATTGTGCAACTATCAACTTCACAATAATCAACCCCAGATTCATCCCTGGACAACTTCTTCTTCCATATCCAAATGGTAGCAAATGAAAATCATGTCCACGAAGATCGATGTTCTTGCCAATAAACCTCTCAGGAACAAATTCCTCAACGTTGTCCGACCATATCTTAGGATCATGCCCTAACGCCCAACAATTTATCATAACTCGTGATCCTCTTGGTATGTAACATTCATTTATGACAACGTCTTCCATTGATTCTCGGGGAACTAAAAGAGTCGCCACAGGATGTAACCTGAAAGTTTCCTTGAGCACCAGTTCTAAGTATTCCAACTTAGGCAAATCTTCCTCCTCAACCATTCTATCCAGTCCTACTATAGATGTCAACTCATCCTGGAGTCGGTTCATTACTTTTGGATGCTTAACAATTTCTGCAAATACCCATTCTATCCAAGTGTGTGAAGTATCAATGCCTCCAACGATCATGTCAGAAAGGATAGCTTTCATGGTTGCACGGTCAATCGAGTGGGCTTTCGAACCATCTTGAGATGACAACATGACATCGACAAGATCCTTGCTTCTCTTGTGAGTGTAATTCCTAACATCTTGTTCATGCTCGTTGATTATGGTATCTAATATTTCTTGAGCAGTCTTGCCAGTTTCCTTCAACTGCTTATTTAAGCCCTGAATTATTCATTTTTTCGCAAATCACACATCATGAACAATATACATGACCAATATATTACATAAAACTTAAACTGATCTTCACAAGGTGGATGACACACTCGTAGAAGCAACCAAATCCTCCCTTCAATATCAAAAGGCAGTGGCAATCTTGTTTATCTATTGTTGAGTATTAATCGCGTTACACTTTATTAACTATGAAATATTATACATTCATATATTAATTTGAAAGAAGTTCATCAAATTCTTAAGTATTAATATTAAAAATCTAAGAACACAGACTTCGAATAAAATATGTCAAACTGACCTCAAAGCTAAAAGCATAATAATGGAGAACAAAATTGGGAATGGATAGGTATGCCGCTAAATGCGGAATATCAAATTTAATACTCCCTCCGGATAAAAAAAGAGTCTACTGAGCCATTTGCCTTAAAAAATACTAACTCCAAAAAATACTAACTCCTAGACTAATATAGGTAATTTGACTAAACTATCCTTAATGAAATAGGCATTGGGATTTGATCATATAACACATAATAGGGGCAAATCTGAAAAAACAGTGTTAATTCTTTCTTGATTTGATAAGTAGACACTTTTTTTTATCCAAGAAAAAAAGGCTAAGTGGATATTTTTTTTTATCCGGAGGGAGTACTACCTAGCTTGATTTGAAAGCAGAAAGAAGATTCAATTGACCATTAATTGAGCCTCTAGGGCTAGGTCTAGTGGTAAGAGCCAAGCGTGTGATCTGCGAGCTAAGTGCACGTTACGAGTCAAACGCTACCGCAAAAACCTACCCTCTTAATTTATGTGACACCTTTCGAATTTCGAGAGTCAAACAAGATTTTCTTTAAACACAATATTTTCATGTCTTTTAAATTTTTTAAGTAATCATTTATAGTGACTTATAGTACTTTTTACCTAGTTTTTAAAGATGTAAATTTTATTTCAAAAAGATTAAAGATTCCATATCCGAATTCACGATCAAAATAAAAAAATGCGACTGAAAATCGAAAGGATGCCAGATGACAAGAGGGAGTTGTTCAGATAGTAAACACTCTACACCTCCAACCTGAAAATTGTGGGTTCGAGTCAACAAGGAAACAAAAAGGAAAGCTCCTAAAGAAGGTTATAAAAAGATGGTGTCACATAAATTGACACAAAAGGAATAACATTTTTAAGTAGAGAAGGATATTATCGAACAGTACACCACCAACTCTCACGAATTCTCGATTATGTAAATCAAATCGACCATTAATTGATACTCCATCTGTTTTATATTCCTTAGGCCTTATACTAAAAATAAATTTTTAGTTTAGTTTTACTTGTCCATTTTGACAAATATTTATTATTTTCATCCAATACTACTCTTATCATTATGTAATTACATTAAGTGCTAGTAGTCAAATTTAAATTTTCAAAACATAATTAATAAGGTTACTTTAGTAAAATAAACCCTAATAAATAATTAGACTACAACAAAAAGTAAATAAGAAAAAAAAAACTAAAGTCAAAGCTTATTTATTAAAATCTAAACTAATAGAAAATAATTTCAGAAAAAAATTAATAATTCTCGTGGTCAAATGGCTTACATCAAGGACAAGAATAATACTCCCTCTGTCCCATTTTACAAAAATAGTGATTCTTTTTTTCTTTTTCTTTTTTGTTGTGATATAAGACTCTTTTGTTCCTTTTTTTTTTTTTCCTCTTAATTTAGAAGTAAAGGCTGATTTTGCATTGATTTTCAAGCAAAATCTCAGAGTTGTAGATGTCTCTAAGGATGTACAAAGCAATATTTATTCTTTCATTTCATATGATGTTCCCAACTATCGATCCAACCAACAAGTTTTCAAGGTGAAGCGTATGAGAAAATTAATAACCAAATTATGCATTAAGATTTTAATTCTTGTTGATCATGCCAGTAGGGAATATAGAACTTCTAATACTTTTTCATTTTATTTTGTATAATGTTAACATATATGTGTTAGAGAATCATCGGTCAAGTAAGGATTTCCAAAGGGCTCTAAATAATCGTGGCTACTCTACCCATTGCCTCGAGATTTTGGATCAATGCTCAGATCAATCTTTCAAAACCTAAGATTAGTTTAGTGGGAAAACATAGGGGTGTCAAATTTGGCCCAAAAGGTGATGACCCGTCCAATTCACCTAAAATTTTATGGGTTGGGCTCAAGATAATTTGATATTTGGCTGATTTTCACTCAACCCAACATAGCTCATTTTAAAGTAATCTCTAACTTAGCTCAATACTAGCCCAATTCTAACTCCTTTTTAAGATTTACTTAAACTCGGGTTTGTTGCTTGAGATTTACTTTATTTTTTTAATATATACACTTTTCTTGTATTATGTATCTTATAAGTTTGTGGTGTGTTTAATATGAAGGGAAATATTTTTCACGAAAAATGTTTTTCTCGAAAATATTTACCATGGAAATGTTTTAAAAAAAAAATATTTCCCACGAAAAATCCACGAAAATAATTTTTCACAAAAAATGTATTTCTAGAAAATAGAACCTTCAAAAAAACTGGGTCAAGTTGAGCGAGTCATGACCCAACCCATTTTCAACCCAAGTAAGTTTTGGGTCAATATTAACTCAACCCATTTATTAGCTCAACCCATTTTGATTGGGTCAATTTCAGCCCAACCCGCCCATTTGACACCCCTAGGAAAACATATAGTGATGATTCTGCCTTAATGAAATGATTTACCACGATACAAATATATATAACTTTACAAATGTTACAAGTTTTCGTTTCTTTCTTAACCTTCGTATCTAATTAAATTATATCACATAAATTAAGACCGAGGAAATATACGAGAACATACCTGAATATCAAATGGCTCAAGAAAAGGCACATAATCAGCAATATTAAATTGTCCGGCCAACCGCACCATCTCGTGAACTATACTCTTCCAATCAAATCTATCACTATTCCCATCATCCCCAAATAACATTCTATGCGTCATTTTACCAATCAAATCACCAATCTTTTCACCAATATCCACCACTTCACCACCCACCTTTAAATACTGCACTAAAGACCCAATTTCCTCTTTCCTCGTCCCACCAAACGACCCGATTTTCTCAGCTGTGAGCAATTGTTGTGTGCAGAATTTCCGAGCATTACGCCATTGTGGCCCATGAGGTGCAAAAGCTAACCCCTTATCACCATCACTTATGTAATTCACCGCTTTAAGCTTTGGCCGGCTAGCGAAAACGGCGTCATGTGTCTTCAGTATCAGCCCCGCGGTTTCCGGGGTTGAGACCACCACCGTTGGGACGTTCCCGAGCTTCAAGAAAATTATTGGACCATAACGTTTGGATAGATCGTATAGGGTACGATGAGGGAGGGTACCTGTTGAAAAAAAATAATTCAAAGTTATATGAAATCAAAATTGGTTAGCATTTGGTATTTTAATTCATGTCTAAGTAGGTTTTATAGGAATTATGTAAGATTAGACTTTCCTATTTTCACTTAAGTAGATACTGTACTACTCCCTCTTTCCATCCCAGTTTAAGTGTCTTAGTTTGATTGAACACAAATTTTAAGAAATAAAAATAGATTTTTGAATCTTCTGGAATTAAAGATGTGTAAAGTACTAAAATGTCCTTAGGAGTCATTTAGTACACGGGATAAGGTGGGATATCCAGCACTAAGTTTGAGATTAATTTTGTACCCTGTTTGATAGAAGGTATACATTTATCCCACGATCAATTTATAACTTCTATCAAACAGGGTATAAAATGAAGCCCAAATTTAATGATGGAATATCCCACCTTATCCCATTAACCTTGGAATTATTTTATTCCACCTCTCAAATGGGACAAATTAGTCCCAGTATAATAATCCTGGGATTGTATAATCCGGGATAAATTAGTCCGCATGCCAAATGACCCCTTACAATCTAGTAAAGGAAAGTAAAACACTTCAATTAGGACTAATGGAGTATTATACATAGCAGTGATGCTAGCTTTTTCATATTACGGAGTAGTAGAACACATTCAAAGATTTGTGAAATTTTAAATAAAATTTGATCCTTCAATACCTAACATGTGGAGATTGCCAATTATAGGAAGGCCACGTGGACCCGGCGGAAGTTTCGGGTGAATTTTATCCGGCGCTGCTCTCCATCGGAAGTGGATTAAGTAAAAGAGAAAACCGATGAGAATTGAAAGAAAGACTATGTATATGGAGAAGAACATTTGGGGAGTTTTGGGTTTGGGAATTGGGATAAGTCTAATCAAAATGAATATAAATATCAAAAAAGGATATATAATAATGGTGGATGAGAGAATATGTATGTAGTTCTCCCATTTTATAGAGTACGTAATAAAGTGTAGATTGTGGAGTTGCTAAATTTGGAATTCATGTTCATAGGAGAGGACATGTAAAGTTGCCAACTTGCCATTGCTGACAAAACAAATACGGCACCTTTTCTGAAAAAATGATTTTTAATGTCTGATTAACTTAACATAAAAAGGAAAATATTTAAAATAAAAATTCAAAGTCAAATAAAGTTGGAAGAGACTAATATATTATGGAGTTTAGGTTTTGTGCACTATCAGTATATGATAGGTCTTTTGAGCATTTTAATATTATTTAATTGACATGTTAAAAGTGTCTCATTTTCTTCCTTTGACCATGTCATTCACGTTGGTAGCATTAAGAGGCATTGAATGGTACGTTCTGTTGCTGCATTCACATTCTAATGCGCCACAAACAAAAAAAAACCTCTCTTGAGACGTTGATTAGGCGAATCCGCATGGAGGAAGAGGCAAGGGGCCAAGATGCACTTTTGCAAACGGAAGAGAGCAACTTACAACCCGTCACAAATAAGGTAAATTTAATTACTTCAAATAATGTTGCTCCTAATACTAACAAAAATACCTCTATGAAGCCTAAGAAGAAAATATTCAAGAAAAATAATGGTAGACCTCCCAAGAAAAATAATGGTGGTAACAGCCAAGCACAAAATGGAGGACCATGCTTTGTCTGTGGCAAGAGTGGGCATATTGCTCGATTTCGCAAGTTTCAGAAACGTGGTCCTACACCTCAGGCGAACGTTACCAAAGAGCCACTTGTGGCGGTGATAACAGACTTAAGCAAACCAGCCAACCCACTAGAAAAAAAAAATCACCTCGTGGCTTTAAAAAATAAATCTACTTGAAAAAAATGGATATACTTATTTTTATAAAGTCACGTGACATTTTCGTAATTAAAAAATAAGCTAAATGATTTAAAAAAATATTATGTCAGCAAAAAGGGTATATTTGCACCATTGTGTAACGACAGGAGTATATTTGCACCATTTGTATAACGGTAGGTGTATATATGACAACTTTTTTAATAAGGATATATTTACTCTAAATGGCAAAGTTGAGGGTATATACTCTTCACTAAAAAAGTTGTGCACTTATACCCCTATATAAATGATGCAAATATGTCTTTTTTACCAATAGAATTTTAAAAAATAATAATCATTTAGCGTTTTTTGATTAAAAAATGTCACGTCGCTAGAAAAATAGTAAACCTACCCGCCCTTTTTTAGTGGACTTAATTTTTATAGGCTAAGGCACGTGGCAATATTTTTTGGTGGGTCGAATCTGATTCATGTAAAACAATGGATAGACTTATTTTCTTATAGCCAGGATATATTTATTTTAAGCGAACCAGACAACCCACTAGAAAAAAAACCACCTCGTGGCTTTAAAAAATAAGTCTACTTGAAAAAAATGGATATACTTATTTTCATAAAGTCTCGTGACATTTTTTAATTAAAAAATAAGCTAAATGATTTTAAAAAATATTATGTCAGCGAAAAGCATATATTTGCACCGTTGTGTAACGACAGGGATATATTTGCACCATTTGTATAACGGTAGGGATATATATGACCACTTTTTTAACGAGAATACATTTGCTCTGTATCGTAAAGTTGAGAGTATATTTACACCTTTGCCCCGTTTATAATGTCAGAATTTTGTCTCTAATTTGTTCATTTATTTTATTGTTTATTTAAATATCGCTTACAAGAAATCCTGAATGTGTTACCGATTGTATATAATTTAAATCCTCCCAAAATAAAAGCAGTTTCGCTCAAGTTTGTCAGAAAGAACGTGTGTATATTTTCTAACTAAACGAAGAATCTTACATGTGTGCTAGCCAATAATGTTGCAGGTTAGGTATTATTATTAGTCAAAGTTGTACAGGGTAGGACCAATTGAATACCATGGTGGCAACTACAGCCAATTTCTTTCCTCTTTCTTCTTCGTTGATAAAATCAATTTTCTAGCCGCCACCTTATTAGAATATTTAGTTAAGAGTCTTTATGGGCAATCTATTTCCCAGCATGGCGATAAAAATATTAATATTTGTGCATCAAAATATTTTAGTTCACAAAAAAATATCATTTGTTTACGTCATTATGGTTCTTTGAGTGTGCTGAATTGCTTTGACTCTGAAGATAGTGAACATATAGACTGCTGTAATCAGATATAGACCACAAGTTGCTGAAAAGTGTGACTAGTATATTTCCTTCTGAAAATACATATCCCATTTCTCGGGGTTCAGAACTTTTTTAATCAAAAAAAAAAAAAAAAATTGGAGCCAAATTAACCCGTTTAACAAAAAAATTAAAGTAGGCTTCATGCACAGAATTTATGCTTGAAAGGGCCAAAGTGTACATTTACACTTTGATCCTTTCATGCACAGATTCTATGTGTGAAGCCTCTTCCCCCCCCCCCCCCCCCCCTCCCGACCCAAACCTTTATTCTTTGGAAATCAAACTTAAAATTAAGCTTTTTTTCGTACTTTGACTGAAGATTAGTCACGTTTCAAAACATCGGAATATAAATATTTTATATAGAACTTAATATTTTTTTTAGTGTACAATAATATCGGCTCATTACATCAAGTATACATATACATTTGGATCGTCGTTTTAAGAGTTGTAAAGTGCTCCGAAGTAAGTTTGAAAAACTTGTTATATTTAGGTTTAAGTGTCATATTTTATAGGGTTTTGATTAATCTCTTTTGTTTTACTCCCAAAGCTATGAAAGTACTTTTTCAAGAAAGATAGAAAAGAAAAAATTATTCTGCTTTGTATTAGGTTTTTTTTCTTTTATGTCTTTTTTATTTTGTTATTGTATTGTGTAATCCGCACCTTTTGAATGTGCAAAAATAAATATAATATTTAAAAATAATTCATCCAATACGAGAGGTTCATAATAATTGAAAAATATTTCATTCCATTAGGAACGAAATACATCATTAAATTACAATAGACTTAAAAAAAAATCAAGTTCTAGACACTCTTCTACTTCCAAATGTGCTGCCACCACAGGAGTTTTGCCCACATGAACGCTTATCACCACCACGTACCACCTCCGATGGCGGAAAACCCAATTCCTGACAGCCCAATGCAGTGGAATTCTGACTATATTCCATATCTTGACAGTCTACAAGGTTGTGAGGATGCATTTGCCTCCACAAGAGATGATGATCAAAGTCGCCAAAAAACGTGGATTGAACCAAAAAATCCCATGACTGATGAATGCATCCTTGCAAACGGAATGCAGTTCACATCAAAAAAGATGTTGCAACGGGTTGTCAGAATGTATTGTATAAAGGATATGAGTGAGTTTAAGGTTGATGACTCAAACAAATCGGTATGGAGGCTGGTTTGTAAGCGACAGACTCAAGGCTGTCGATGGTTGCTTCGGGGAATTGTTAAGCCTGATGGTCTGTGGGAAGTCATAAAATTCAACCCAAAGCACACTTGTGATATGGGACAAAGTCGAGCAGATCATTTTAATTTAGATATAAACATGATTGCTCATGTGTTACTTAAACACATTGAGGAAACTGCAAAGTAATTTATCTGACCTAGTACATTATATATCTTATAGCAATTAAAATATCATTGCTAAATGTTGTTTATTTAAACTTATGCAGGATGCCCATTAAAACTTGTATTAGCATGGTCCACTCCAAATATGGTAAAATCATAAGCAAGAGAAAGGGATTTCTCGAGCGTTGACGTGCTTTTGAGATGATCTTTGGAACTTGGGAATCCTCTTTTCGGGCGTTGCCAGGGTATATGGCGGCTCTACAACATGCTAATCCTGGCACTGTTGTACAGTGGCGGCTTTTAGAGGACAGAATTTTCGACTTCGTCTTTTGAGCATTCAAACCAAGTATTGATGGTTTTGCTCACTGCCGGAATGTGATATCGATAGATGGGACACATGTGTATGGCCAATATGACATTAAGCTCCTAATTGCAGTAGGTATGGATGCCATTGGGTCAATATTCCCTCTTGCTTTCATAATTGCCGCCAACGAGAGCAACGAAAGATGGGGGATGTTCTTGACTCATCTAAAAACTCATGTTATTAAGGATCGTCAGGGCATATGTGTCCTATCGGATCGTCATAAAGGCATATTGCACAATATGCGTACTTTGGAAGGGTGGCAGCCTCCACATTCTTACCATTAATATTGTTTAAGACACTTAAAGGCTAATTTGCAAACAAAGTTTGGAAATGGCACTGTAAATAAATTGATGTGGGGGGTTACGATGCAGCATCAATAAAGAAAATGGGCTGCAAAAATGGAGCTGCTAAGGGCAGTGAGTTAAGAGGCATATGTTTGGTTGATGAAATTAGAAGTTGAAAAATGGACGCTTTATGTTGATGGAGGAAGGAGATGGGGCATGCTCACAACGAACAGCTCGGAGTCTTTCAATGGACTCCTCAAATCTACTCAAGGACTATCTGTCACCGCAATGGTAAGACTAACATTCTAGCAGGTCATGGACCCATTTGCGGATAGGACAAAGCAGGCCAGAGCCATATTAGCCGAGGACGGAACATGGATGCCAAAGCCCTACAAAAAGATGGAACACCATAGAAGAAAGGCAGAGGGTCACCAAATGACCGAGTATGACGTCATTCAACGAGTGTATGAAGTTAGAACTAGTTATTACGATGGTAAAGGAGGAAACAAACATATCGTTACTGAGCGTACAAAATCATGCACTTGTGGTAAGTGGAAAACGTACCACATATCATGTTCTCATGCAGTCAAGTGCTTTGAGAGAATGGCCAGAAATATAACTGATTTCAATCTAGGGCCAAAGTGTACATTTACTTTGGCCCTTTCACGCACAAATTCTGTGCGTGAAGCCTCTTTTCCCCCCGACCCCAACCTTTATTCTTTAGAAATCAAATTCAAAATTAAGATTTTTTTCGTACTTTGACCGAAGATTAGTCACGTTTCAAAACATCGGAATACAAATATTTTATATAGAACTTAATATTTTTTTAGTGTACAATAATATCGGCTCATTACATCAAGTATACATATACATTTGGATCGTCGTTTTAGGGGTTGTAAAGTGGTCCGAAGTACGTTTGAAAAACTTGTTATATTTAGGTTTAAGTGTCATATTTTATAGGGTTTTGATTAATCTCTTTTGTTTTACTCCCAAAGCTATGAAACTACTTTTTTTGTTCAAGAAAGATAGAAAAGAAAAAATTACTCTGCTTTGTATTAGGTTGTTTTTTCCTTGGGAAAATACATTAAAACCCCCCTAACTTATAGCCGGATAAATTATGACGCACCCAACCTTTGCGGGCGGCCTATTACCCCCCCAGTCTTAATTTTTCTGTATTTTTATACCATTTTTTGGCTGACGTGGCAAAAAAAAATTGAAGCCCAGTTGCACAGTGGAGAGCATTGCACACTCTCCGCCACGTCACTGCCACGTCACTGTCACTTTTTTCATTTGATTTTTCTTTTATTAACACACACACACATTCTTCCTCCAGCAGCGGCGGCGGTGTGGCGGCGGCGGCGGCCTTGTTGCTG
Organism: Lycium barbarum; assembly: GCF_019175385.1. NCBI lineage: Eukaryota > Viridiplantae > Streptophyta > Magnoliopsida > Solanales > Solanaceae > Lycium > Lycium barbarum. The sequence goes on from NC_083343.1 coordinate 7,761,555, forward strand.
CTGCTGCTGCTACGGTGTTGCTGCTGCTGCGGTGCGGCGACGGCGGCGATGGCGGCGGTGTAGCGGCGGCGGCGGCGGCGGCGGTGGTTGCTGCTGCTGCCTTGTTGCTGCTGCTGCTGCTGCTGCGGTGGCGGCGGCAGCAGCGGTGTGGCGGCGACAGCGGCGGTGGTTGCTGGTGCCTTGTTGCTGCTTTAAATTACAATAGACTTAAAAAAAATCAAGTTCTACACACTCTTCTACTTCCAGATGTGTTGCCACCACGGGAGTTTTGCCCACATGAATGCTTATCATGCCCAAATTGCTTACATGTCGAGCACTTGCGAGAGTAAGTCTTTTCGATAACATCCATTTGATTGTGATAACGGGTTAGCTTGTTTTTTCTTAATTTACGGATATGCTTCTTGTTCGCAACCATAGAAAATGGCGCGGCTGGCCAATAAGCTTGATCACCAGGGGATGGAAGTGGCCAGAATATGCTCCAACATATTTTACGACCTTATATTCCTCCGCCACATAATCAGTTGCATTTCTGGCCATTCTCTCAAAGCACTTGACTGCATGAGAACATGGCATGTGGTACGTTTGCCACTTACCACAAGTGCATGATTTTGTACGCACAGTAACGATATGTTTGTTTCCTTCTTTACCGTCGTAATTGTCATACCCCATTTTAACCGGGTTATATTAGAAGTACGACATATTGGTGATTCCTATTTTTTGTTTATGTTAAGGAGTCGCCACCTAATTATTTATGGTGAATTAGGACACCTAAAGTTTATTAAAGTTATTTTCTAAAGTTAGCTCTGTTTAAGGTCTGCGAAACTTAAGATCCTAGGTAAGGGTTCAATTAGTCTAAAGGGAAGGTATTAGGCATCCTTTAAGACCCATTAACAATGGTTAACCGACCGGACTTATAATTAATTAGGCTAAATGTAAGTATAGTATTATAAAAAAATAATACAGCTTTGTAAATAGGCCCAAAGTTGTAAACAACCATGTAAGAATGCTATTTAAAATAAGATTTGTAGAAAAATAATAATTTGTATAAAAGAGTACTTCTAATGCTATTTTGAAAACATGACTTATAAATGTTGTTAAGACTTTAAACAAAAGTATAATATCGTTGTTTAAAATAATACTTGTAGAAAACATAATAGTTTGCGTAAAAAAGAAGATTCTAAAGGTTAAATGAGATTTGAAGATATTGCTAAGGCCTTAAATGAAAAATATAGTAATATTATTCAAAAATAAAATTTGTAAAAAATAGGATAATTTACGTATGAATAATAGTCTTTTAAAAGATTATTTGACAAATGTGATCTTTAGATAAAAGTGATATTATATGAATATGATGGTGTAGAAATGTCTAGGCTTATATTCTTAAATATGATGAAAAGGCCATAAGTTTCTTTCTATTTTTTTTTATCACTCTTATTTAGTTATATTTGGCTAAGAGAACACATACAATTGGATGAAACTTAGGAAAAAATTTATAGAATATACTTGAGTTTATATTTGTGCATTAGTGAATGTTTTGAAATTTCTAATACAGTAAGAATGAAAACATGATCTTAATTCAAAATACATGTTTATGGCTTCACGTCCTCGAAAATCAATTTGCTTTAAAATATTGTAGGTACTATAAATAATTTAATATGAAAGAAGAAAACGAAACTATGAAATTAATTATTGGTCCTTCCCACCCATTTTACTAAAATCAATCCTACTAATTCTGCTAAGGCTCGCCTAATCTAAGAAAATAAAACAAATAAAGTGTTAGTCATGTAATTACAAATTAAATGCGCAAGAATAAAAATAAAATAGAAGAGTAAGACGATTTAAATGGGCTCAGCCCTTTTTAGGACTGTTGTGACTAGGCTGTTGTTGGGCTTTGGCCCAATCATTTTTGGTGGACTGCGGCAGTTTGTTCACTGTTGGGCTTCGGCCCAACAACCTCAATATATGCTGCGAATTGTTCATTGCCTATGGGGCTTTGGCCCAGATTTTTGTTCTCTCGTTTGGCTGCGGATTGGGCTGACACAAGAGGAGTCACGTTGGGCTTTTAGCCCAACGCCAAATGAGAAAGGAGATGACGAGTCGCTTGGACTCGTATGCGAGATGTCATGCATAAAATGAAAAGAAAAGGATTATTACATGATCGACGAATAAAACTAAACATACATAATGTAAACTCAAGAGAAGGACAGATTAATAACTCATATACGTACTATGTATACCTAATATATTTCATTTATACACATTCATATAGAAGCAATCTGAAAAAAAAAAAAAAAACATACTAGAACTGGTATACCTCAGTATACCGTGAATATACAAATCTCAGTATACCCGTGGGCATCGCGAGGCTGTATACTTTAGGTATATTTGAGTATATCATCCTATAATTTAATATAGAATACTAAAAACACACAAACAAGCAAACCTCAAATTCGATTATTATACTATACTTTTATCTCTCAAAACGTGCAGGATACATTTCACAAGATAAATAGGATACTCAAGGGAAATACGAGTAAGAAATGCACTGTGAGACTCAAAGAAACAGCATAGAGGCCCGGGAAAGCGTAATGATCACTCGCTGAAAATTTACAGCAGCAAAGTCGATCTAAAACCAGTATTTTTGACCTCGAAATGCAATGACAATTCAGCTCAGAATGAAGCAGAAATTTAACTCAAAGTGTAGCAGAAATTCAACTAAAAATGCAGTGGTTCATGGCCCGAAAGTACAACAACAAAAGTGGCTACACTGCAGCAGTTCAGGGGCAGAAAACAGTGATTCAGTGCTCCAAAAAATATTCCTTAAGTATGGCAATCCTTTAACAACTTAATGATTTTAATTTAAAACAGGGGACTGCTCACAGTTAGGGTATTAACAGCCCCAAACAAACAGCAAAAAGATTTCAACGAGGGCAGCAGTCTTTGATTCATGTTAAAGTCAAGAACAGTTGTCAAATAATAAACTTCACGCGTGGGACAAGACTAAAATGAAGAAAAATGACTGTTCCTTCCATTTTCAAGGAAAACAGATATTCAACCCAGTGATACCAATTCTAATCCCAATTAGCATGATGCATCATTTCGAATACATTATCTAATATACCATGAAATATTTCGACCGAAGCATAAACTATGCAAGATATACACAGGTCACGATCCTTTCAACTAGTACTAGCATGACTTCATTTTTATTAACTTCAAAAACAGATAGGGTATAATAGTAAAACATGAATAGGAAAAGATATTGAATAGAACAGGGATTGAACTGATTTTGATCAAACGCATACTAGAAAAAAAATATTCAGGGTTGTACAACATCGAATCGAACATGCTCTATTATATATAGCACAAACAGCTTCAATTAAACAGGTATAGCAGAGTTATTTAAGAAAATTAAATCTTTGCAAACACGGTATGTAGGCAGATTTTACTAATATACTCATTGAGCAGAATTTGAATTGACCAACTATAAGCAAACGATTAACATAGAATTTTCTGTGTCTATGAACCAAAAGAGTAGCCCATACAAATGCTAACTCCTACTAACAGAAAGGATAAGTCTTGATTTTTCTTTTTACTGCAAACAGCCTTAAGCTTATCTGATCATTTGAATCAACGAAAGGTTTCACTTCAAGTCATGAGAATTAGAGTATGATATCCAGAAACAGCATAGACATGATTTATTTCATAAATTTTCATAAGCGAAACACTCGTACATAACTGATATCAGGGTCTAAGACATATTTAATTTCATATAAAACATACTAATCAGAAAAACAATAGAACTAGGCCTAATACCTAGTTATTAATGGAATTGAGCATAGAACGTAAACTAGAGGCCAAATCGAAACGGCAAACAACACCAACATATCATATAATCATTTCATCGTGTCTAACCCAAACAGGTTACACTCATGACAGAGTATATTGCTTGAATAAATAGAGTGAGAGAGAGATGGTGCCGACCTGTTTTGGGTACAGTGAAATGGGATCGTCGAGGCCTCGAATCTACTCTCGTTTCGAAACTCGAGTCAAAAATTAAAGTATCTCTGTGGTAATTAAAGTTCTTTTGCCGAACAGCGACGAGAGTCAGTAGAATCGCCACGAACTTAACCTTTCGTCACCGATTTCATATTTCAACCTAATGTTTTCTGGTTTAGAGAGTTCAAGACCAGATTTTTAAGAAAAAATTCCAGACCTTTTGACCCGAAAATCTTGGCAGAAAACCAAAGTGTTTTTAGAGTGAAAGTTTTTTGGCTTCTAATTCCGATCTCTTTCTTTGATTTTGGTTGATTAGGCTTTCCGTTCCCAAATCCCCTCTTTTTTTCTTCAATCCTTTTTTTTTGCCCTTTAAGGTTCCAGCTCCTCCCTCTTTATAGCGTGAGGAGAGAGAGGAGCGTATGAGAGAGGGATGAAGGAGCGGGGGACAGGCAAGAGTGGAGAGGAGCGGGTAACGTGGGAAGAGAGAGGAAAGGGTAGGGGTGCGGCGGTGGAGAGAAAGGTGAGGGAGGAGAGAGAAGCGGGAAAGAGAGAGGAAGGAGAAAGAGGTGAGGGAGGCGGAAAAAAAGAAAGAGAAAGAGAAAGGGATTAGGTTTTAGGGGGAAAAAAATGGGCCGGGTCGGGTGAAGGTATGGGCTGGACCGGGTATTGTGGTGTGGGCTGGAGTATTGGTTGTTAGTGTTGGGCTGGTCCGAAAGTTTAGGGGTAATGGGCTCAGTTGTTTGTTGTTTGGGCCATTAATTTGACATCTATTGTGATAAATAATTAGCTCCTAGGTGATATAATTTGTGTAATATGATTAGTAATTAATATGTAGAAAGTGAAATGATGATGAAATATCATATTGCTGGTAATGGTGAAAAATAAAATAGTAAAAATAAAGTATTTAGCTCGTTAATAATTTAGAAGCTCCAGTAAATAACCAGTTCTAACTTCATACACTCGTTGAACGACGTCATACTCGGTCATTTGCTGACCCTCTGCCTTTCTTCTATGGTGCTCCATCTTTTTGTAGGGCTTTGGCATCCATGTTCCGTCCTCGGTTAATATGGCTTTAGCCTGTCTTGTCCTATCCGAAAATCGCTCCATGACCTGCTTGAAAGTTAGTCTTACCATTGCGGTGACAGGTAGTCCTTAAGTAGATTTGAGGAGTCCATTGAAAGACTCCGAGCTGTTCGTTGTGAGCATGCCCCATCTCCTTCCTCCATCAGCATAAAGCATTCATTTTTCAACTTCTAAGTTCATCAACTAAACATATGCCTCTTAACTCGCTACCCTTATCAGCTCCATTTTTGCAGCCCATTTTCTTTGTTGATGCTGCATCGCACCCCCCCCCCCCCCCACATCAATTTGTTTACAGTGCCATTTCCAAATTTTGTTTGTAAATTAGCTTTTAAGTGCCTTAAACAATATCGATGGTAAGCATGTGGAGGCTGCCACCCTTCCAGAGTACGCATATTGTGCAATATGCCTTTATGACGATCCGATAAGACACATATGCCCTGACGACCTTTAATAACATGAGTTTTTAGATGAGTCAAGTACATCCCCCATGTCTCGTTGCTCTTGTTGGCGGAAATTGCAAAAGAAAGAGGGAATATTGACCCATTGGCATCCATACCTATCGCAATTAGGAGCTTAATGTCATATCGGCCATACACATGTGTCCCATTTATCGATATCATATTCCAGCAGTGAGCAAAACCATCAATACTAGGTTTGAATGCCCAAAAGACCAAGTCAAAAATTCTGCCCTCTAAAAGCCGCCACTGTACAACAGTGCTAGGATTAGCATGTTGTAGAGCCGCCATATACCCCGGCAATGCCCGAAAAGAGGATTCCCAAGTTCCAAAGATCATATCAAAAGCACGTCTACGCCCGAGAAATCCCTTTCTCTTGCTTATGATTTTACCATATTTGGAGTGGACCATGCTAATACAAGTTTTGATGGGCATCCTGCATAAGTTTAAACAAACAACATTTAGCAATGATATTTTAATTGCTATAAGATATATAATGTACTAGGTCAGATAAGTTACCTTGGAGTTTCCTCAATGTGTTTAAGTAACACATGAGCAATCATGTTTATATCTAAATTAAAATGATCTGCTCGACTTTGTCCCATATCACAAGTGTGCTTTGGGTGGAATTTTGTGATTTCCCAAAGACCATCAGTCTTAACAATTCCCCGAAGCAACCACCGACAGCCTTGTGTCTGTCGCTTACAAACCAGCCTCCATACCGATTTGTTTGAGTTTTCAACCTTAAACTCCCCCATATCCTTTATACAATACATTCTGACAGACCGTTGCAACATCTTGTTTGATGTGTACTACATTCCTTTTGCAAGGACACATTCATCAGTCATGGGATTTTTTTGTTCAATCCACGTTTTTTGGCGACTTTGATCATCATCTCTTGTGAAGACAAATGCATCCTCACGACCTTGTAGATTGTCAAGATATGGAATATAGTCAGAATGCCACTGCATTGGGCTATCTGGAATTGGATTTTCCGCCATCGAAGGTGGTACGTGGTGTTGAGTTGGTTGTGGTTGGTTCTGGGGACTAAAATACGTATCTTCTTCATCCCTTCACTATCTTCATCATCGGTTACCTCTACATTATTAGCTGGTTCATCGCGATCACTCTCTGATGTATCCACATAACTTGGACAATCAGCGCCTCTAAGAAAGGCCTCCTCCTACATGATAAAAAGCATATGTTAAATTCCAAATTCAATATATATATATATATATATATATATATATATATATATATGCCCGTGCATCATATTTATTCACTTTAATTAGCCTGTCTTTAAGGTTTGTATTTTGTAAATAATTTTTAAAAATTTGTCATAATCATGACAATGAAAGTTGTTCATCAATGTGAAAAAGAAAGTTAGTAAGAAGGTGAGGGAAAATTAATAATTTGATTTAGATTTTTTCTTTTAAATTTTTTAATATCTTAAATGTATACTGACAAGTTGATATCCTCAATCAATTAACTGTTCAGATCCAAACATAAGAACCATTGTTGTATATATTGGTTTTTTTAAAAGCAAAACTAATAAAATATTTTTATTAAATTAATTAAAAAATATGAGGAAATAAATGTGTCGGATAATTAAAATTGAAGTGCATACGTCTATGGAATAAATATTAAGTATTATAACATATTAGAAATGCGATATGTTATATCGTAAATCACCAAATTTTAATTCTGAAATGAAAATATAAACTAATACATTTTATAAATGTAAAGAAACAATAATAAGAGAATGCAAAAGAGAGTAAGATAAGTAAAGTATTGACAAAGAGTTTTCCTTCTTTCTTAATACTTTAAACGTGAAAAGAGGATGAACAATAGCAATGCAAATTTGTACCAAAAGTTATATAAATTGCACACTTTAATCAACTATTTTTTTATCCACTTAGACATTTGTCATAGTCTCTCTCCAATAGACTATTTTCAAGAATATTGATTAGAAAGGATTAATTTTATTTTGGTTTTATAAATGAACAAGTAATTTGGACACACATATTATATTTTTCAAGAACGCGAAAAGTCAAGAGTGAACAAGTAAAAGTGCACGGAGGATATAATGTATCGGAGAATTAAAATTGAAATGCATACATATATGGAATAAATATTAAGTATTATGACATTTTAGAAATGTCCATGTGGGATTAAAAAATAGTTGGGTAAAGCGTACAAGTTATATAGTTTATGGTACAAGCATTCATTGCGAGTACAATTTGTTAAGCTTTTGGTACAAGTTTGGGCAGCTGTGTTCATACCCCGAAGACACTTATGAGCCGTGTTCGTCCCCCCCCCCCCCCCCCCCCCCCCAGCCACTTATTAAATATTAAGTACTATGACACATGTCTACGTTAATATGGACGAAGGGAGTACTTTATTTTATTAATTCTTAAAGAACATGAAAAGTCAAATATAGTAACGTGACCAAGTAATATGGGATGGAAGGAGTACTTCATTTATTAATTATTAAATAACGTGAAAAGTCAAAATGAACAAGTAAAAGTGCACGAAAGAAATAAATATGTGTCGGAGAATTAAAATACAAGTGCACACGTGTATATATGAGAAGAGAATAAATATTCAGTATTATGACATATATCCACATGGGATTTATTAATTCTCAAAGAATGTGAAAAGTCAAAAATGAACAAATTAAAGTGCATGGAGAAAATAAATTTGTGTAGGAGAATTAACATTGAACTGCATATGTCTATACATGAGAAGAAAATAAATATTCAGCTAGAACACGCAAAGTCAATTATGAACAAGTAAAAGTACACGGAGAAAATAAATATGTCGGAGAATTAAATTTAAAGTGCATACGTCTATACATGAGAAGGGAATAAATATTAAGTACTATGACACATGTCTACATGGGATATAAAAATAATTGGATAAAGCGTACAAATTATATAGCTCATGGTACATAATTTAATGTGGGTACAATTCGTGAAGCTGTTGGTACAAGCTTGGGGAGCCGTGTTCGCCCCCCCCCCCCCCCCCCCCCCCCCCAAGCCGCTTATTATATATAGAAAAATAATATAGATAGAAATGTAAAAAGCCAAAAGTGAACAAATAAAAGTGCATGGAAGAAATAAATTTGTGTAGGAGAATTAAAATTGAACTGCATATGTCTATACATGAGAAGAGAATAAATATTCAGTTAGAACATGAAAAGTTAAAAATGAACAAGTAAAAGTGCACGGAGGAAATAAATATGTTAAGAATGTAAAAAGTCAAAAGTGAAGAAGTAAAAGTGTACGGAGGAAATAAATTTATATAGGAGAATTAAAATTGAACTACATGTGTCTATACATAAGAAGAAATAAATATTCAGCTAGAACATGAAAAGTTAAAAGTGAACAAGTAAAAGTGCACAGAGGAAATAAATATATCGGAGAATTAAATTTTAAATGCATACGTCTATACATGAGAAGAGAATAAATATTAAGTATTATGACATATGTCTACGTGGGATATAAAAATAATTGAATAAAGTGTATAAGTTATATAGCTTTTGGTACTTTTTCTATAAGAATGTAAAAAGTCAAAAGTGAACAAGTAAAAGTGCATGGAGGAAATAAATTTGTGTAGGAGAATTAAAATTGAACTGCATATGTCTATACATGAGAAGAGAATAAATATTCGGTTAGAACACGAAAAATCAAAAGTGAACAAGTAAAAGTGCACGGAGGAAATAAATATGTCGGAGAATTAAATTTGAAGTGCATATGTCTATACATAAGAATGGAATAAATATTAACTATTATGACATATGTCTACGTAGGATATAAAAATAATTGAATAAAATGTACAAGTTATATAGTTTTTGGTACAAATATTCACTGTGGGTACAATTTGAAAAGCAGTGGGTACAAGGAGGGACTGCTGTGTTCGTCCCTCCTTGGCACTTATTATATATATAAATATATTAATTATTTAACATCAAGTTGATGAACCTACACATATTGAGAATGAGCATGGTGTGGAGAATGATCAACTCCACCAAACTGAGAGGACTGCCTTTCATCCACAGTTGGTACCACTGGCGAGTTTTGATAATAATCAGCTGCACCGAACTGAGAATTATTAGAATAATCAGCTCCACTGAACTGAGAATTATTATAATAATCAGTTGCACCGGACTGAGAATTATTATAATAATCAGCTCCACTGAACTGAGAATTATTATAATAATCAGCTCCACTAAACTGAGAGTTTTGATAATAATGAGTTGTTCCACTAAATTGAGATGATTACCCAATATTACTCGTATGAGTTCTATAACCCCTACAAAGATTTAAAAATGGTTATTTACCAATACATATAATAAACACGTGCTACTGCACAAAATAATAATATAGTGGAGTAGCTAATTATTATCAAAACTCGCAGTTCAGTGGAGCTGATTATTATAATAATTCTCAGTTCGGTGCAGCAGATTATTATCAAAACTCGCTAGTGTAGGTTCATCACCTTGATGTTATGCTCATTCTCAATATGTGTAGGTTCATCACCTTGATGTTAAATATATATATATATATATATATATATATATATATATATATATATATATATATATATATATATATATATATATATATATATATATATGAATGTGGAATTTAACATATGCTTTTTATTGGGTAGGAGGAGGCCTTTCTTAGAGGCGCTGATTGTCAAAGTTATATGGATACATTAGAGAGTGATGGCGATGAACCAGCTAATAATGCAGAGGTAACCGATGATCAAGATAGTGAAGGGGATGAAGAAGATACGCATTTTAGTCCCCAGAACCAACTCACCACCACGTACTACCTCCGATGGCGGAAAACCCAATTCCTGACAGCCCAATGCAGTGGCATTCTGACTATACTTCATATCTTAACAGTCTACAAGGTTGTAAGGATGCATTTGTCTTCACAATAGATGATGATCAAAGTCGCCAAAAAACGTGGATTGAACCAAAAAATCTCATGACTGATGAATGCTTCCTTGCAAACAGAATGCAGTTCACATAAAAAAAGATGTTGCAATGGGCTGTCAGAATGTATTGTATAAAGGATATGAGGGAGTTTAAGGTTGATGACTCAAACAAATCGGTATGGAGGCTGGTTTGTAAGCGACAGATTCAAGGCTATCGGTGGTTGCTTCGGGGAATTGTTAAGCCTGATGGTCTGTGGGAAATCACAAAATTCCACCCAAATCACACTTGTGATATGGGACAAAGTCGAGCATATAATTTTAATTTAGATATAAACATGATTGCTCATGTGTTACTTAAACACATTGAGGATACTCCAAGGTAACTTATCTGACCTAGTACATTATATATCTCATAACAATTAAAATATCATTGCTAAATGTTGTTTGTTTAAAATTATGCAGGATGCCCATCAAAACTTGTATTAGCATGGTCCACTCCAAATATGGTAAAATCATAAGCAAGAGAAAGGGATTTTTCGGGCATAGACGTGCTTTTGAGATGATCTTTGGAACTTGGGAATCCTCTTTTTCGGCGTTGTCGGGGTATATGGCGGCTCTACAACATGCTAATCCTGGCACTGTCGTACAGTGGCGGCTTTTAGAGGGCAAAATTTTTTACTTCGTCTTTTGGGCGTTCAAACCAAGTATTGATGGTTTTGCTCACTACCGGAATATGATATCGATAGATGGGACGCATGTATATGGCCGATATGACATTAAGCTCCTAATTGCAGTAGGTATGGATGTAATTCTAGTTACCGGAGAAAAAATATCAAAAAATTCTAGGCCTTCTAGTTGTTTAAAACCTTTGGCAACTAGTCTAGCCTTATATTTATCAACAGAGCCATTCGATTTTAAATTTTTTCTAAGGACCCATTTACACCCAATTGTATTACAACCCGGTGGTAAATCAACTAACTTCCAAGTTTTATTGGAAATAAGTGATTCCATTTCATCATTTACAGCCTCTTTCCAAAAAATAGCATCATGTGAAGATAAAACTTCTTGTAAATTGAGAGGGTCATTTCCAACATTAAAAACATAAAAATCAGGAGCAAATTTTTTTTCTACTATAGCTCTTTTACTTCTTCTTAACTCAAAATTATCACTTTCTTTATTTTTCAAAACAGAAGTAGAAGAACTAAGTAGTAATAAAATATTTTCGTTAGTCCTATGACCCCCACTATTTTTAGAATCAAATGGAAATTTATTTTCATGAAAAATAGCATCTCCTGATTCTATTATTATATTATCTTCAAGACTAAAAAATCTACAGGTTGTACTATTTGAAGCATAACCAAGAAAAGCACAAGTAGTAACTTTTTTTTACCCAATTTACTTATTTTGGGATCCATTAGCCTTACATAAACTAGACGACCCCAAACTTTTAGATATCCCAAATTTGGCTTGTGACCTTTCAAACAATTAAAATAGTAAAGTGCGGAATGGTAAAAACACAGATTTTACATGGAAATATACTCAGCTCAAAGGTGAAAATATTATTACCTATCCCAGTAGGATTTAACTTCAAACTTCACTAAATAAAATGAGCCAAAAATTCATATTATAACACTGCAATCTAAGACTAAACTCTAAGCCTTAACATCAACAATCATCAGATTGTTATACTCCCCTCAAGTCACACTGTCTTGAAACATAAAAAATGTTTCCCTTAATAATCAAACAACAACTTAATAGTACTTCAAAATTAGCAGATGGTTACAATTCGAAATTCTATTACAAGTGAAAAAGGATTGGACTCAAAGAATCAATACAATGATGCATGGACCAGATTTATCCTGCTTCTTCACACACTTTCTGATAAACAATTTACGTGTTTCCAAGAAAGACAAGTTATTTAAAAGCTCTAATCATTTGCACAATTTCTCAATTTGTGTGAATAAGTTTTTTCTACAAGGTGGTATGCAATATATATATTAATCATGTTAGTGAGCATATGAAAAAGGAAATCAATTAGAGATCTTATCTAATAAGAAAATCAAATCAAATCAGAATCCTTTAACAAAAAGAATTCTCAAATTCTGTCTTTTAAAAAATAATACAACCGATGGAAATAGCATATAGCGTAATTAATTCAATTATGACTTGCATGCATGTAAAATAAATAACAATCCTACATAATTTAATCAAACATAAATTAAAATACCTCTTGAAGTGAATTTGTCAATTACTATAATCAGCAATCACGATAACTAGCCACTATGTACAATCATCATCACCTCCTACCATTATATATCACCAATCACCATCACCATTAATAACTATCATTATCATCCACCACAACTATCTGTCGCCGCCACCAACTACCACCATCAACTTCTACTGGTAGCTACCAACTCCACTAGCTACACTCACAACACAACCATTAGCCAATATCATCTTGAATCGATACTCACAACTACCACCGCTAGCCACTACCATCACCAACCTCCATATAATTTTATAAATATTTTATTGTGATAGTCTTAGATTAGTTTATTATTTTATTAATGTTTTAAAAAAAGAAGATAAATTGTATACATCCAGATGCAGAAAAATAAACAGTCTTAATTATTTAGTATTCAGATCTAATTAATACAACATGTTAATATTCAGATTCAGACATCTAGATCTTAATGCATGTCTTAATATTCAGATATGTATTCAGATTCAGACGTCTTAATCTTAATAAAAACAAGGCTAAACTCATCGGGAGTCACATGTGGTTGACATCATCTTTCACTTAAACACCTCAACTAAGACTTGTATCTTTTGTGTTAGTGCCACCTCAACTAATTTTGGTTCTTTTGCGTATATTTATGTTGGAATACAAAGAAGAAACACACAGATGTTACAGTGGGGGGAGGCTGGAGAATTGGAAGAACATCAGAGCTTCAACTATATGGCGATAACGATTAAAGGGAAAGGAAACTCTAGTGATGGAAGAACAAATAGATGGGAGGGTAAAATGGGTTAGGGGTGGTGAGGCACGTGGCATCCATCTCATCAAATGTTCGTGCCACATGGGATTGGATATCCACCTTAGACAACTTTAACAAAAGAGGAATATATTTGAACCAATAGTATAACGGTAGGGGTATATTTAGACCCAAAGTATAAAGAGGGATATATTTGACCCTTTCCGATAGTACAGTGATATACTTGGCCCTTTTCCGTTCTCACTATGCCAAGTCAGCGAAAAGTGCCTAAATGGCACATTCGGGCACTATCTCGTTTGTCTAAGTGGAATAAGATTTAGTTGAGGTGTCTAAGTGAAAGATGCTGCCAACCACAGGTGTCTTCCGATGGGTTCAACCTAAAAACAAATGAGGCATAAGACAATTAGAAACTTCTATTTATAATCAACAAAAAATTATGCTTGTGCATGAAAATAGCCCATTTTACAAGTAGAAAAACAGCATAGTAGATAAGGCCCATATCGAAGAACAGCTCCGAACTAATTTTGTTTGGGAATTCAATATATACCAGTGAAGAACCACAAACCGAAATTTTGAACAACCAAACGTCAGCCCCTAAATTTTCAATAGATCATAAAGTCGTTCATTTATCAATTTTGCTAATTAAACGTATATTAAATTATGAAAATGTTTATCCACAACTCTAACACTAAAAAAAAATAGTAATTTGCGGAGTCTGAAAGTTGCAATTCGATGAGGTTTTAGCCCTCTCTAGCAGCTAGCGGAGGCTAAAACCTCTGCGAATTGCAACTTTCAACCTCCACAATTACTCTTTTTTTTGTAGTGCAATATGTTAAAAGAATTAAATTTGTATTTTATGTGCTAGGAAAAAAATAGAAAAAATGACAATTTAAAAATATCAAACTGAAAAAAAAAATATAGTTGGTTTAGTTTCGTTTTCAACTAAAACTGAAGACCAAACCATGAGGATCACATTCAGCTTAGTTTATCTATTGTTTATGCAAGCTTTGTGATTAAAAAAAAATGATAATATAATAAAAGTACATCTGATTTTTATATCTTACAATAAAATCAAATATTAGGCCCAAGCAAATTTAGATTCTCACGTTCCGAAGAAGTTGGTTAATTTCATTTTGTTACTTACTATATACTTTCAAGATTTAATAGTTTTGGAGTGCAACAATTAGGTAAGTTGTTTGTTACACCACCTATAAATATCACAAGACAATTAGTGCATTCATATACAAATTAAAAAAAAAATCATCAACATATAGTTGATAAAAAATGGAGAAGGCAACAAGCATATTATTCTCTCTTATTTTCTTTTTCATTTTGTTAGGTAAGGTTCTCAATTTTTTCTCTTTTTTCATAAGAGTACTGTCCTCTTTTTCGTTTCCTGTGGTGGTTAAAATAGACCCTTGACTAAACAGAGCATATTTTAACTTAGTATGTCGAAGTTATTCTGTTATCTTGCTTTTCTCAATTAGCATGAGAGATAGACACATTGTGCACTCAAGATAAAGAATGCCACAAGAGAGATAGAAATCTGTCTTGATTCTATCTCTATTTTTCTACATCTCATCTCTATAATAAAGATGAGGGAAAAGGGTTAAAAATACCCCTCAACTATGAGAAATAGAGCAAAATTACCTTTATTTTAACTTTGGTCTTAAATTTATCCTTCAACTATGGGAAATAGAATAAATTTGCTCTCCATTTGACTCAAATATACCCTTATCATGAGTGGCCTAGCTCATATTTGCCCTTCAAAACTAACATATTTTTTCCTTTAAATCAACCATTTTAGTTTAGAGTTAAAAATTTATTTGACTTCTATTTCTACAACAACGAGAGTAAGAACAAATTCATTGTTAGTGAAAAAATGACCTGCGGAGGTCGAATTAAAATTTTCTTTTCTGAAAAACTGACCTCCGGAGGTGGTTTTTTCGAAATAATTTTTTTTTAAAAAAAAAATAGGACCCAGCTCGATCAGTTTGCAATTTCCCTGGTTTTGGAGGTTGATTTTTACTCTTTTTTTTTTAGTTGTGCAAGTTTATTTTTTCTAACTGCTATATAAGCAAATTCCAGTTTTATTTGAGAAGCATCTAAAATCACAGACGTTTTATAAAAAAAATTGCATCAAAATCTTAAAGTGTATTACACGCTTCAATCACATTAAGTGATCAGAAACATATGAGGTTGCAAAGAAAGCCAAACAAAATACTCCATAAACATGAAAGGAGGGTTTGGAGTAGAGTCAGACGTAAGATTTGGAGAGAAACAGTGCATATAGTGTTTTTCTTCTTTTTAATTGTCAGAAAAAGTAAAAAAAATAGCTAAAAAGAATTGGTAACCTGCAATAGAAGATAAATTTACCTGATAGTGTAGAAAATTTTATACACTGACACGGTGCACAAAATTTAAATTAACAATAAAAAAATTAATTGGTTAAAAATAAGAAGTTGGAAGTACGTTATCTTTTAGGGGAACTATGAACTAGTCCACTCATGATGAGGGTATATTTGTACCAAAGTCAAATGGAGGAAAAATTTGTTCTATTTCTCATATTTGAAGGGCAAATCCGTACCAATCCACTAATGATAAAAGACATTTTTGGGACCAAAGTTAAAATAAGGGCAAATTTACTCTATTTTCAATCCTTGTGTAAGGCGAAAAACTTTAACGGTCGAGGGAAAGCCAAAACTTGTATCCCTGATTCTCCGGCCCTTCCAGCAAATACATACTCCCTCCGTTTCAATTTATATGAACCCATTTGACTGGGCATAACATTTAAGAAAGACGGAAGACTTTTGAAACTTATGGTTCAAAATAAGCCTTAAAAATTTGTGTGGCTGTAAATCATTCATAAAGTGAATTTATTTCCAAATTAGGAAAGAGGTCATTCGTTTTGGCACGGACTAAAAAGAAAATAGGTTCAAACAAATTGAAACAGAGGAGTATGTATACTTTGTATTCAATTGTTGACTTTCTTGATAACCTAACTTTATATTGAAATTTGAAATGTAACAGTGACTTACTTCCTCATAATTAATTTTAATACTAATATACATGTCTTCTAAGATTGTACTCCCTCCATTTCATAATAAACGGTGTTTTAAACATTTTAATTTTTTCCAAAATAAGTGGTACTTTAGGATTTTAAAAAGACTTTGGGCAGATTCTTCCAAGATTACCCTTATTTAAATAGTCAAGATTCATTAACTACCTTTTTTTTTTTCTAGAAAGTAGTAAAACTTGATTAGTGGTAAGTTAGTAAAACACTTCTACTTTTCTAGAAGTGAGCAATTTCTTAAAGAGTGTGCATAAGCTTTAAAACTCACTTATTATGGAATGGAGGGAGTACTTAAAATCTCTCCCCACTATACTTCCTCCGCCTTTAATTTTTACTTGTGCACAATGAATTTTGCACTCCCCTTAATAATTACTATAATAAATAAAGTATATAATTTACTATAATATCTATATTAATTGATGTATAGTTTCAATGGGCTTGAAAAATAACTTGGGGAATGAGTTGTTAATAGTATTAAGGTAAAACAGAAAACAAATTAAAAAAATTATCTTTCTCTTGATATGCTAAAGTGGACAAATAAAAGCGAAAATTTATTTTTAGTATAGTGGACAAGTAAAAATAAACGGAGGGAGTAAACTTGTGTCTACTTGGCTAAATTTTACTCTCTCCGTGTTATTTTGTGTATATTAATTTAACTGAAAGCAGAGTTTAAAAAAATAATGAAGACTTTAGAATATTGTACACTTAAATTAATGAGGTCCATAATATATCAAAATGTCATTTCAATCTTATGATGTTAAAAAAAGTATTACCAAATATAGAAAGTGACATTCTTTTTGAAATAAATTGAAAAGGAAAATAAACTTATAAATTGAAACACATGGAGTAGTACAACAGTATATGGCTATCCTTGAAACAAGTAAGCTCATCTATTTTGTCTAATTTTTGGAGTTACGGTGCAAGTGTGATATTGTCTCTCTCAATAATCTTAGCTATATTAAAGATATTTATCTTTGTCAACATATCCAACAATAGGTTTGCGAGTTCAGCAGAACCCAATGTTTTTGGTGTAGAATTAACCTCATATATATGTGCAGGAAACAAGTACAAGTAGAATTAATCATACACTTTAAAACTACCAACTCTCGCAACTTAGAATCCCACAACGTATAAATTTTGAATTCGCCACTAGTTAATCTTTGGCGCGGGTGGCTCTTCTTAAAATTAAACACTTCTACATATATATAGAAGACCAAAATTCTACATGAACAAGATCGATTTCTCTGATCTCCTTTCACATTGTTAAAAATGTACTTCTGTTAGTTAAGCATGATTGAGTCCATTGGTGTTGTTAGCTTGTTGATCCTCCGAGACAATTTTCTTCCAAAACCAATGCTTTTCCCAAAGGCGCATCATCTCTTCGATAGGAACACCCTTCGTTTCGGGCAAGAAGAGGTAGATGAAGATTGTCATGACAGTAATCCAACCGGAGAAAAAGAGGAAAATACCGAACCTCATAACACACAAAAGTGAGAGGAAAGATTGTGCTATTGCAAAAGTGAAGAACAAATTCACAGTCACTGTGATGCTTTGGCCTGCAGATCTTGTCTCTAAGGGGAAAATTTCACTTGGCACTGTCCAGCCAAGTGGACCCCATGAGTATCCAAAGGCAGCTACAAATAGGCAGATAAAAACCACTACTATAATTGAGTAAACTCTTGTAAGCTCCTTGTCACTACCAAATTTGAGTCCCAAGATTATGGCAACAATAACCTGTAAAGGAAAGCAAGTTATCTTCCTATGATCTACCGATGAATATAACTTCTATACACTGACAGTGCGGAAGAACTTTTACTCCTAATAGATAACTACACAACGAGAAAGATCGATGTCCTTCATACTTCTAGAAAGATCAAGAATTGCGTGCCTTTAGATCCCATCTTTCTTGATTATGAATCAAGGCAAAAGGCTTGTTCAGGTTTGGTCACGATCAGAATGATGAGTCTTTTTTGCTTTTGAAAGTAGAAGGGAAAAGGTCAATCTGCCCCACCATCCTTCCCCAAAGATTTGGTTAGTTTGCATAGATTTATATTCCTTAGGCAATTTTCTTCCCTTACGAAAAGAACTTCAGGTAACAATCCACAAAAGTGGGAGTAGTAACCTGGAAAATAAGGTAGTTTACCTGCTACAAAAATTCACTGATATGTAGAAAAACTTTACATTATTGGTGTATATAAGTTAAATCCTTCCCCGATATATATATATATATATATATATATATATATATATATATATATATATATATATAATAAGGTAGTTTACCTGCTACAAAAATTCACTGATATGTAGAAAAACTTTACATTATCGGTGTATATAAGTTAAATCCTTCCCCGATATATATATATGGAAGAAAAGCTGCTTGATATGTATTCAATATGCAGTTCTTTAACAAATGTTATTGAATATTCTTTACTAAGTTCAGAATAGAAGATCTTTACTGCTTTACACTAAGATTATGTAAGTTTGGTTTGTTTTGTAATTTTTGCATGTAGTTAGATCAGAGTGCTTGTTTCATATATGAATTAGATTACTGATAATGACTAATAAGTATTGGCAATATAGACATGCATACTAGTTTTTTTTTTTTTTTTGCCTTGCTTTATTGATGTATTTCCTTGTTCTTTATTATGAGGATTCTTCAGAAATTGACTAGTTTTATGCTGGCAATCAATCGGGACACAAAAATGTGGATCGAATAACTAGAAGATCTTTACCTGGCAGGTGATCATTTGGATTCCACCGGCAATAAGCAGAATTCGCCGACCCCATCTATCGACTATAGCCATCGACACAACTGTAGATGAAGCAAGAACTGCACCAGTCAAAGCAGAGGAATAAAGAGAGGCCGTTCTTTTAAACCCCATGCTCTGAAACAATACAGGGGCATAAAATAGTATGATGTTAATCCCTGTAAGTATCTGAAAAGTCGGCATCAAAATCGCCATAATTAACTGTGGCCTATTCCTCCTTTTCAAAATATTTCTAAACGGATGCTTAATCGAACATGCCAATTCACTAGCATCCACCATATCTTCAAATTCTGCATCTACATCCTCAGTTCCCCGTATCTTCTCTAAAACTCGTCTTCCTTTTATTTTATTTCCTTGTTCAATTAAGCTGTTTGGCGTCTCGGGAAGAAGCAGGCCTCCAACTGTCATTACAAAAGCCGGTACTGCTGCTAGGCCTAACGAAAGTCTCCATCCCCATGGATGGAGTTTACGTGTTCCATAGTTTACCATGTTAGCTGTGAAGATTCCAAGTGTTGTTGCTAATTGAAACATCATGTTCAGGCATCCTCTTAGGTGTGCTGGTGCCATCTCTGATAAATATAATGGAACTGCCTTCAAGCAGTGACACAAAATTAAAACATTTATCTAAAAAAATTCCCATACTAGAGTTTATGTTGAATGATCTAACTAGGTATCATGGCAAATATATAGCAGTAACTTTCTATGAGTTTAACTTGTATACACTGAAAATAAAGAAGAATTTATGCATGATTAGATTATCTAAAAGATAACTAGAGGTAATTGTCCATCAGTACGCCGGAAAATTAAGTCATGTTACCTGCTATAACATGTTAAAATGCGCCGATACTGTAAAAATTTGCTGGGAGACAGAGGCAAACACCTATTACAGAGAAATGGTGTGATTTGATTGATTTTTTTTTTCAATGTCATACATTCATTTCCTCCAGTCTTACAAGAAGAAAACATATGTGATTCGAGAAAATTCTTTAAAGCAATCTACCTTTTGGAAGATAAAGTACATATAAGCTAAATCCATTTTTTTAATCTTTTGTGCAAATAACAGAATATAACCAACAAGGTCAATGGGTGTTTATATAGCCGTCCCCAACTTGCATGAGATTGAGACATATCACACAATTATTATTGTACAAATACCATTATAGGAGCATGTGACAGGATAAATCCCCTTCTTTTTTTCTTTTTGTACAAATAATTGAATATGTCCAACATGGTCAGTAAGGATTCATATAAATATAAAAGATCTGAACTTGCTTGGGACTGAGGCCTAGTTATTGTTGTATACAGATAACAGAACAGGAGCATGTGATAAATAAATCTCAAGGGGAATCACCTGGTTGCCAAAGCCAATGCCAACGCCTAACATAATTCGTCCGAAAAGAAGCATGCCAAGGTTGATAGCAGAAGCGTTAAGAATTGCTCCAACAAAGAAACTAACGCCACCACATATTATACTTGCACGACGTCCATGGTTCCTTGTG
This sequence comes from Lycium barbarum, assembly GCF_019175385.1. NCBI lineage: Eukaryota > Viridiplantae > Streptophyta > Magnoliopsida > Solanales > Solanaceae > Lycium > Lycium barbarum. The sequence goes on from NC_083343.1 coordinate 7,782,384, forward strand.
ATAGGAGATGCTACCAGAGATGCAACTAAACCAGCTAAGTATAAAGACGAGGTAAATGCAGCAAGAACTTGGTTATTGTACTTGCAATAGTTGTTTTCGTGGACGTGCTGCTTCTTTTGGTACACCGAGTGGAAGAATTTACGAAGAAATTCATCCATTGATGTCACTCCCCCTGTTGTGTTACATGCAGTAGTTAGTGAGGCAAGCAGGTATAGAATAATCGTTGAAGATATAATTAAGTACATAAAAGTTTGTCTTCTCTGACATGTTTAAACTTTTAGATAACATGGTCGTACAATGCAACATGGTAAAGGAGGAGGAAGATGTCTCGTGTTCGCGTGTCATAACCACCTGTTATCAAAAAGAATTTCATGTGCATTTTCAGGCTTGTATATATATAAATGGAATGGTCGACGCAAGGAATTTAGGCCAAATCTAAGACACTGAATCAGTGTGTTGGTCCGGGTGGAGAGGAAAAAATGAATTGAACTTGAGATCTTTTCCGGATATATTCCTTTTTCTGGAGAGACAGATAAGATATATTGATATACCGGCATTGTGAAACCAGCAGGGACAGGAAAAGAAATTCCAAAGAATCCAAAAAGGTGAAAAAATTGGATGAATGTCCAACTCAACAATAATGATGTAGTAGTATGTTTACACTTTAAGTTGAGAATCCATAAACATTATAACAACCTGAATTCCTCTACCCTTCATCTTAGAAATCTTTTTTTCGAAAGGGAAGATTAATCTCTGATACTTTTACCATTATCATTAGTATAGTCTTTGTTTTCTTTGAAAATCCTGGAAGTTCAACAAGTTCCAGAGACTAACTGGAATAGTCATAGCTATCAATAGCCCCTTCTTCTTGAAGTGGGGTGGGTGTAATTCATTGCTCTGATCGTCTAAAATGTCGCTGCACTTGTATCGAATCCATAAAAAAAATGAAATTTCTGGATGATTTGAGTATGCTGGCATTTATGAAAAATCCAAACAAAATATGAGTAATTATTCCCTCGTCTTTCTTCCAGTTCTAGATATCCCTCCTTCCCAACAGCAAAAAGAAAAAGGAAAAGTTCTTTTTAGCACTCTTTAAAGGTGTGAGTGTAACTCATTGCTCAAATCCTTAAAACATGTATTTTTTGAAAGATTTGGTAGGGGTGCGGTGACATTTTTAAAAAATCCGAACAACATATCCGTGATTATTCCTTCATCCTTCCCCATAGCAAAAAAGAAAAAGAATTAAAAAAAGGTTCTTTTTAGCCCCCTTTTTAGTTGCTTTTCTACATCATCATCAATTTATAACTCTTTTTAGCATATTCATAATTCATATAATCATCACTCAGAGAAAGAACTATACAAAAGGAAAAGGAATAGTTCTTTTTAGCCCCTTTTTGAGTTGCTTTTCTACATTTCATCATCATCACTTTATAACTCTTCTTAGTATATTCATATAATCATCACTCAGAAAAAGAACTATACAAAGCTACAGGAAAATTACTGTTTTAACAACTTTTTAAGAATTATTATTATGAAAGAATAATATATCACCTGAAATTCCAATGTCATATCCAAAGAGTGATCCACCAACAGCAGCAACAATACAGGCTATAATTACATAAAGTGTGAGTTTTCCTTTGTAATTTTCAGCTCTTTCTTTGGTTACACCAATTGGAGCAACTCCTCCTGCCATCTTCAATTTCTTGGCAAAACAGTGAAGCAAAGAGCAGCAATTTTTTCTTAATGAAACACCTTCATAAAATATGTACACCTTTCTTTCTATGTTCCCTTTTTCACTTTATTTATGTGTCTGAGACTTGAACAGTACCTTTTCAATAACAAACCATTAACATATATAATGAAAAAAGGTGAAAAATCTTGGAAAAGTATGCTCCATCATAATTTATTTTGTACACAAAATTTAAAAAGGATAGGAAGACTTTAATTTAAAATTTGTGGGACCACACTAGGCAGGTTGTTGTCATTGTTTGGTCACAACAAATCTCAGACAATCGATATTTGTGTGGTTATAAATCATTTTATTAAGAATAAAAGTAAAATTTTAAAATTAACTTATTTTTAATTATAGAAAAATGACATTCTTTTTAGGACAAAAAAAAAAAAAAAAGATGTCATATAAATTGGGACGAAGAATTGTTTCGATTTATGTGATCACTAATCGAGAGTTAATTTGACTCATCTTTAAAGCTAAATTAAATCAAATCGATTTAATATTTTAAATAAAATTTAGGTATTCAAAAACCAGAGATAAAATACTACTTATAAGATGTCGGTCTTCTCATATTAAATATGATTAAAAATATATTTTAACTTGAGAAGTGAAGTGTCACATAATTGGGGTTGGACGGAGGGAGTACTTGTTCAGCTTCACTTGAATAAAGTAAAGAAATACTCTCTCTGTCCACTATAAGCTTTATTTAAAAACACATATATGAAGAGAAAAGGAAATTTACCTTTTTGGTACCAATTGGGATTGTAAGTGCTAAGTACTTCGACTGATACATTTTTGCTCTAGCTGACTCCTCATTTAGTTGTCTCATCTGTGTGGTGATTGGTAATGATTCCATGTCTACCATTTTTGACTTAACCAAGAAAATGGCCAATCTGTAAACATGTGATAAAAATTTGCATATATAGCTAGTTGATGATAGCAGCGAAAAAATAAATGAAGTGACGTTGAAGATAAAAAAGTTGTTACTCTTTTTTTTTTTCTTTTTTCAGGTCCTTCATATTTTAATTTTTTTTCAGGTCCTTGATTTTTTAGCTCACTGCAAGTTTGGTACCTGGAAGTTTCATCTAGCTAAGCACCGCAGAGAAAGGGGGAAAAGAAAATCACATGACTGAAATTAAAAATGGGTCTATAACTTTTAATATACTGGTAATGTAAACGAATTTCTACACATTTAAATCACCTGAAAAATAAGTAAGATAATCATCCATAAAAAAAGTAAGCCAAGTTAAATGATACTAGTACTCTATTTGTCCCGTTTACTTGTCCTTCATTTTGCACTTTCCTTAAAAAATCAATAATTTAGTGTTTATTCTACTACTTGTACTACAATAAGTTTGATAATTAGTTATTTAGTGATAAAGATAAAATTGAAAAATAATTAATTCTCTCTTGATTTGATAAAATAAATAAGTAATTTTTTTTTTTAATACGCTGAACAAGTAAAAATAAATAAATAGTACAATATAATATTTAGAAAAACTAATAGAATCATAAGTTAAATATAAAAAAAATGAAAGTGGAATTGGGGAAAAGGACAAGAATTACGTATCATAGCTAGAAAGATATGTTGATACGGAAAACGTGGTCCATCCAAGATTGGAAGTTTTTCTATTTCCTTGGTCTCGTCTCAATTTAAGTATCTTAATTTAATTGAAAGTTTAAAAAATAAAATGAAAATTTTAAATCTTGTGATTTCAAATTAAAAATATGAGTAGTCCTTTAAAACTTGTGATCTTAAACTTTTCATATAGAATGTTGAAATTGAAAAGTTTACTTAATATAAAAAATACCCCTCTACTTTAGGAAAAGAACTAAAAGTATCGTCTATTATAAATTTGGGTCAAAGATACCCCTCACGTCATTAAAATTTTCAAATATATCCCTGTCTTAACAGAAATCCCAACATAACTCAATTTCATTTTTAAACCCGACCCAACCAAATAAAAAACCCATATGGATTGCCCGTTCCTGTCCTAGTGGCTTCGGATGTAGGACTCGGGAACAAGTTGATCGCATATGAGATTTTTTTATGTAGTTAGGTCGTCGTTTAAATAAAGCGGGTTTAAAAATAAAATCAGGTTATTTTGAGAGATTTGAGAATTTCCGTTAAGATAGGCGTATATTTGAAAATTTTAAAAGGGAGGAAGGGGGTGGTGGTTATTGTTAACCCAAGTTTATAACGGGGAATATTTTTAGCCCTTTTCCTTAAGTAGAGGGGCAATTTTGACCATTTTCCCTATAAAAAATGCATTCTTTTGATAAAAGTAAGCCACTTAAATTGAAACGGCACTTATATTTGTTCAAAATCATATCACTTCAAATGTTGCAAGTGGTAGCTTTAGGTGGGTCCCACAGAGACATTAGAGATATTTTTCTTTTGAATATTTTGGTTATTTATTGCGTGTAGGACTTGTGAAGTTGTGATGATGCCTAGTAACATGGTATTACGTGGCTAAATCTATCTATGCCCAAATTTAATGCATGGGATATTTTTGGTGGGATACTTGTAGTTTGGTCAGATTTGAGTGTTCCACACATGACATCCTAATTAATTACAGTATATCTTCCATCTTATTTTATCAATCTTTCCTGACTGAGACAATAAAATAAATTGATAGTTTTTATTCACTAAAAAAATTAAAGTTAATTACGAAATTTGCAGTTAAATAGTTCATAGCTTCTACAATTCATCACCAACCAGTCATAAATAAAATTAGCGAAATATTTTGATGTTTAGCAACAAAAAAACCGCCGCTTATTCCTATTTTTTGGGCTAATAATTGATGCATAAGAATTATCTTTTTAGCCGATGAAGCTAGAAAATATAAGATAAATGCTTTTTTTGTCCCTCTTAAAAGATTACTAAGAGAGTTTAAAGACTCATTTTCAAAGCTAGAAACCTACTAAGACTAGACAAAACTAGACTAATGAAACTGAGCTTTATATATATATATATATATATATATATATATATATATATATATATATATATTTTTTTTATTATTTTTTTTTTGTTTTTTAATACATTACATTATTCTTATATACAATCATATAAACCATAAAAAAAATTTATACGTATAAAGGTGTTCCTCATTTTTTGAAAAAAAAATATATGCACAATTTTTGAAACAATTTACAAAGAAAATATTGCAGTCAAATTACTAAAGAGTAAAGATGATGACAACTAACTATTTTTGTTAACGTGGATGGATAACATTGGAAACTAGGAAAGTATAAACAATCTTCAGCAAAGTAATTAATTGTATTGATTGTATAAAATTTTCAACTGAACTGAGCGTATATACATTTTAAATAAAAATAATTAAAATAACAAGATTCTGTTGCCAGGTAAGTGGTGAGCATTCTTACTTTAGAACTGGTGATTCAGTAAGTGGATGATCCACTATTTGCTCCTTCCAATGTCTGACCAAGTATATAGCAAATTAAAGAAAAGAAAAAATACACAAGTTATTCCTTAAATTTATCCATAAATTAATTTACGTAATTTATTATTTGAAGTAAAATAATTACCCTGAGTACTGATGATGTGACACTAAAAATCATCCTCTATGATAATATTTCAATGTAACAACTTTGTTTTATGTGAAACCGGTCTTTCATGGTATGATATAGTAGTTTGTGTCACAATATTTCGCTATAGCAATTTAAAACTATCGAGACAAATAATGTTATTATAGAGAGATTTGACAGTAATTTCTTTACGGGGCGGGAATGGCATGAAAAATGCAAAAAAAAAAAAAAAAAAGGGACTAAATTAGTTAGATGTCATCTTTCAATATTTTGTATAACAATAAGTTTAGGGGACAACTTTTATATTTTCCCTAAAGAGAAATAAGAGCTAGTATGCTAAAATATCCATTCTGCTTATTGTGGCTGCGGGGTGACAATGATCAATGTTCAAATAATGATTTATCATGTATCTTGTCTCATTTTATGCGATAAATTTTCTTACTTTTAAAATCTTTAACATAATTGTTCCTAATAACGCAGTAGACATTATATTGTTCACTAATTATACAGCTTTTAGTTCAGTGAACCATTCAAATCCGAATAATAGTTACAACAACAATAACATAACTAGTGTAATTTCATAAGTAGGGTCTAAAGAGATTAGAGTATAAACAGACCTTACTCTTATCTTAAGAGGTAGAGAGGTTGTTTCTGATAGACCAAATTCGAATAATAATTCCAAATTTTTTAAAAATATATACCATCAACAGTCTTAACTATTTTTTAGAGATTAGTAGCTCAGGACCAATAAAAAATTATTTTAAAACTCTTGCATAACCAATAAGGGATATAACAGGGTTGTACGGGGCTAAGTTTGACGTTTCTTTGGTCCATGTTAGGAGATGGATGTGCTCAAGTTGGATGGTAAACGACGTTGCTCATTTCTTTGATCATATGATGTCCTTAATGAAGTAGAAACTATTTTTGTTTGTGAAAAAAAAAAGGCATAATTGATTTTCCATTTGTTACGATATGGTCTCTCTTTACTAATTATCCATACACCAATATTACCACAAAACCACCAAAAGGCAAGAGAAAAAAAAAAAAAAAAAAAAAAAAAGGAACAAAAGAAGAAAGAAAACTACAGTTACCTTAATTTATTTTGTGTGTACATGCAGCACACTTGAAATAAAGCTCCACATTTCTCATGGTTGAAAGTTAAATTGCTTCAAATATTATTTGATCTTCTGTAAACAAGAAAACACTTTTTTTTCTCTTACGGACATTTAATCTTTCAAATAGAAGAAAGATAGTCGCATCGGCCGCTTCAAAAAATTATTTGGTCGTCTTCTGTAATCAAGAAAGTATTTGTCACGCTGTGACAAGCATGTAACCTTTCAAATAGAAGAAAAATAATCTCATGAACGGTTTCAAAAAATTATTTGATCGTCTTCTGTAATCAAGAAAGCACTTGTATCCTGACGGACATTTAACCTTTCAAATAGAAGAACAAAGATAGTCATACTATTATGTTGCTTCAAGAATTATTCGATCTTTTGTATTCAAGAAAGCACTTGTCTCCATGTGACGACCATTTACCTTTTAAATAGGAAAAGGTAGTATAGTCGCATCAATTGCTTCAAAAATTATTTGATCTTCTATATTCAAGAAAATGCTTAATTCCCTTGTGACGGACATTTACGTTTTAAATAGAAGGTAGATAGAGAAATCAGGAAATGCATTCCTAAATTTCTAAGGTCATTCGATTTTGATTGATCAATCTTTTGTCATAGCTATATCGTGGACATGTAAAACCAGATTAGGTTTGTAATGAGAATCATTGAAGTGGGAAAATAGTAGTCTTTCATCTTGCTGGTTTTTCTCCTTATTTTGAGATGAATTTGGAGACTCATTCTTCATTGTGTCAAGTTTGGTAACCTTGATTAATGAAACTCATTTTCTTTTTAGTTTGGTGAGTCATAAATGTTATGCTGTGTCATTATCGAAATAAATGCATTTCACAATCTTTAGACTTTACATTTTTCATATTAATGGTGATGAGAGGACTAATTCTTGCAAGTTGCAAAGAGGACTGATGCAAAGACGAATTTAAGATTTGAAGTTTATGAATTTTAATATCAATCTCATATTAATATACGATAATAACTGGGTTCACAATAAAATATTCATACAAATTTAAATGATTTATTAATACTCCATATAAATAAGGGGGAGCGGCTCACCTCCAGTGCCTCCAGTGCGCTTTTAATTTAGTGACAGTTGCCCATTTTTAGATCTAGTGGTTAATATTTATTTAACTAAAATAACCTTTCTAACAACGGTTAACCCCCATAACTCATTTTATATTTGTTACCATATGGTCTCTCTTTACTAATTATTCATATACCAATATTACCGCAAAACCACCAAAAAGGAAAGAAAAAGAAAGAGGAACAAAAGAAGAAAGAAAATTAGTTACCTTAATTTATTTTGTGTGTACATGCAGCACACTTGAGATAAAGCTCCACATTTCTCATGGTTGAAAGTTAAATTGCTTCAAATATTATTTGATCTTCTGTAATCAAGAAGACTCTTATTTTTCTCTTACCGACATTTAACCTTTCAAATAGAAGAAAGACAATCGCATGAGCCGCTTCAAAAAATTATTTGGTCGTGTCTTCTATAATCAAGAAAGTATTTGTCTCCATTTGACAATCATTTAACCTTTCAAATAGAAGAAAGGTAGTCTCATGAGCTGTTTCAAAAAATTATTTGAAATATATTACATGTTCAAGTACTTTTTTTTTTCCATTAACTCTTTTATAGTTCAGGTAGGAAATATATTACGTGTTGATAATTCATATGGCAGCTGATAGTGGGAGGTAAAACTCGTGAAGAAGTGTTAGTTCAAACTGTTTTTTTTTTTTTTTTACAATTATATATATATATATATATATATATTTCAATAACATAAGTGTCACTTGGAGAAAAGCTTACTGTAGAAATTTAAAGTTGTCTCGTGTGATAACCTGGACAAACAGCTATACCTTTGTGTACCTGGATGCTCTTTTAAATTCCAGGTATGAAATTTCTTCACATTTGTCTGTGTAATTTCATTCCAAAGTCTGAAATTGTGATTTTTATATGTGGATTGAATCTGTGTAAGCGATCAGGAAAAATGGTTGCCCGTAAGGTGTTTGTTAAAGTGTCTGAAAGAATTCTTTAGCCTTGGGAAGGAAATTTCACTGTCATCTTGAAATGGTAGCTCGTAAGGTGTTTGTTTTAAGTGTCTGAATGAAATTCTTTAGCTTCGTGAAGGGTGTTTCACTGCATGTTAATTCATAATGGATGCCCATAAGGTGTTTGTTACAGTGTCTGAATGAATTGTTTAGCTTTATGAAGGATATTTCACTGTGACTATAGCATTGCACTTTCTTTGGACTGTATTTGAGTTTTTCATTTTCCAATTGAGAATGTCTATCATTGAGATGTTTCTGGTTAACTGAAACTTCAAGTATAATACAGGTGGTGGTGATCACCGCGGGGTATTCGTTAGTACAGATATTTAATACAGTATTTTGGAGTTGGTTGGAGGGCATATCATTTCGAACTATAAAAGAGCAGCCCGGTGCATGAAGCATCCTGCGTTCACCCCGGGAAAGAGCCTCACCCTAAGGGCACATAATTAACTCACGAAAGAAAATAGTTTTCTTTTTCTGACTTCATATCAATTTGTAGTGAATCAGAAATCAGTTACACCTCAGTTTCAAACTAGCTGCGGTCGGATATAGGAACCCTATATATCCTTTCGGTGTATAACTTATCATAGTTAGACTACATTAACGCTAAATGTTAGCTGAATTGAAACTGGTTATCCTCTTCGTATAGGCAGAGTTATAATGGCAAAAGATACAACAACATACCCAGTGTAGTCCCACAAGTGGGATCCGGGGAGGGTAGAGTGTACGTAGACCTTAGCCCTACCTTGGTCGGTAGAGATTCTGTTTCCGATAGACCCCACACTCGGAGAAAGCATATCAAAGTAGTTCGGAAAGCATGGAAAATAAAAAGAAAAGCATTGTGGCAGTAATAACAGCAAAAGAATACAATAACCGTAGTACAAGAATCACCGATAGTAAGAGAAATTGAAGAACATGAGAATAGTACTACTATTATTGGTACTGATAACTAAGCGGACAATAAACTCAGAGACAACGTTCAACTGCCTTCTACCCTAATCCGTGTCCTCTATAACCTCCTATCTAAGGTCATGTCCTTGGTAAGTTGAAGAAGCGCCATGTCTAGTCTGATCACCTCTACCAAATACTTCTTCGGCCTACCTCTATCTCTCCCGAAAGTATCCATAGCCAACCTCTCACACCTCTGAGGCATCTGTGCACCTCCTTTTCTTATGCCCGAATCATCTCAGCCTCGCTTTCCGCATCTTGCCCTCCACCGAGGCCACTCCCACCTTGTCCCAGATATCTTCATTTTTAATCTTTTCTCTCCTTGTATGCCTACACATCCATCTTAGCATCCTTATTTCCGCAACTTTCATCATCTGGACGTGAGAGTTCTTGACTGCCAACACTCCACTTTATACAACAGAGTCGGTCTAACCACTACTCTGTAGAAATTATCTTTAAGTTTTGGAGGCACATTCTTATCACACAAGACTCCTGATGCGAGCCTCCATTTCATCCACCCTGCACCAATGCGATGTGTGACATCATCACCAATCTCCCATCTGCTTGGGTATCAAGCCTCACTTCCATACCAGTGCGTTCCGTCACTGAACTTGCACTCCAAGTATTCAGTTTTGGTCCTGCTCAACCTGAACCCTTTTGACTCCAGGGTTTATCTCCAGACGTCCAGCTTAGCGTTAAGTCCTCCACGAGCTCGTCAATCAAAATGTCATCGTCAAATAGCGTACGCATGGCACCTCACCTTGGATATGCCACGTTAATTCATCCATCACCAATGCAAAAAGAAACGGGCTAAGGTAAAAATATAATAAACCAAAAAAATCATATTAACAAATTATGTGGGGCCATAGATATAACTTGAAATAAAAAGAAAATATGTTGTCTACACTTTAATTAAACTCAATAGAAAATCTATCCGATACCTTGAAATCATACCATCTGAACGTATCACTTGGATAAGGAATAACATGAATTTCATTTGACTCATAAATTAGTTTTCTGCACAATTTTTCAATCGCTAATTCTGAGTCCTTTCATGGTACTTTGTTTTGATCATTACTCTGGCTCATACAGTCTATTTCAAAAGTTAGATTGGAAGCTTAAACTATAGAGGTGTTCGAGGAAACCCAAAAAGCTAAACATACATTAACTTATGGAAAAGTTTATCCATAACTCTGATAGATTGAATTGAATGAATTGGATTGGTATTTCATTTGCCAAGAAGAAAAAAACCGAACCGAAAAAGGTAGATAGTTGGTTTGGTTTTGGTTTTGATGAAAACTGAAGCAAACCCATGAACAGCCCTGTAATAAAGGATAATAAAAGAAAATCATAACAAAAAGTTTCATCATATTTACAACAACTTAAATATTAATGCAGTCGTGTTAAATCTTCATTAGATTATGGGTCTGTACGTGCAATTACTTAAACGTTACAAGAGATAAAATTTGAAGTTATAAAAGTTACAAAGTTTCCTTTCCGTCATAATGCATCTCATTGTGAGACCCTGAGTTCTGATTATCTTCTTCTATACAATCAGAAGCATTGCTACATGAACTTTCACTTTTTGGAGAAATGTTATCTTGAAAACGCTCAGTATGAGGCATATCTTGCCTCATATTCCCTAGTCGGTCAAGTTCAGCTGCCACCTCCTTCATGGATGGCCTTTTCCTTGCATTAAAATTTAAGCATCTCTTGGCAAGCTTGGCCACAGCAAGAATCACATGTTCATCCTCAACTTCTTTTACAATTTCAGGATCTACAATCTCAATTATACGATTTTGTTTCAATGATAATGTGAAACGTATGGCCAAACCTGGATCTTCTATTTCGCTTGAAGAGACAGCTCTTTGACTTGTTAGAAGCTCAGCAAGAATTACACCGAAGGCATAGACATCACATTTGTCAGTAAGTTGACCTGATCGGAAGTATTCTGGAGCTATGTAACCAAATGTACCCCTTACTAGTGTTGTTAAATGAGTCTTGTCAATAGACAAAAATCTCGAAATTCCAAAATCAGAAACCACTGCTCTAAAATTTTCGTCTAGTAATATGTTGCGTGATTTGATATCTCTGTGAAGAATGGGAGTAGAAGCACAGTGCATGTAAGAAAGTGCCCCTGCTATTTCTGCAACAATTTGCAAGCGATTATCCCACGCTAATATTGTTGCTGGGTGGGAAAGAATCTGAACATCCAATTCGGACTTTGAGACAGTATGGTTAGAACTGTGACTGAGGTTTCTGTGAATCCATTCGAGATGTACTCATAAACTAATAGTGGGACTTGAGTTTCTAAGCAACAACCAAGTACCTGTTGGGAATAGTTAACTTAAATGTTAAAATTGTGACTAAATGCTAAGCATTTGTATTTTGAGTTATCTTTGGTGTGGTGAGTGACTATTGAGTTATCCTAAATTGTTCATTCATCACGGTTGAAGTGAATCGGAGCAAGCGTTGATGTAGTAGCTCTGTGTGCGCATGTGTGTGTAAGTCTAGTGTGTTATTTTGTAAGAGTATTGGAGGTTTTCTAATATTGTTAGTGCGTTTATATTTACCTCCATCTTCCATCCTGTTTAGGCAATATAGATTTTATATCTTTGAATTGTTTTTTTTAATAACAGTGGTGTTGGTACCTCCGGTTTTTTTAAAATTTTTATTTTTAAAGTCTTTGTATTTTAGCCTTGCTGCTAATTTGCATTCTTGCATTACTTGTTGCGTTCTTGTCATAGTAATTACACTTTCATCTAGATTAGTACTTGTGTTTTAGTATTGATTACTGCCTGATCTAGTAGTTTATATTTGCTTTACTGACTTTGGTAGACGATGGTGGACTAGGGTCATGTTCTCGGATAGGGGTGAGGGTTAGAGGGGGTAGGTGGGTTAAGGGAGTCTCTAGTCTACGAGTAGAGTCTTGGAATATTGGGATTCTAACGGGGAAGTCTATCGAACTAGTTAAGATTCTTAAGAAGAGGAGGATCAATATAGCTTATGTCCAGGAGACTAAATGGGTAGGATCCAAGGCTCAAGATGTGGATGAGTATAAGTTATGGTTCTCAGGTAGGTCAAGGGATAGAAATGGGGTAGGCATTTTAGTAGATAATGACTTACGAGAACTGGTGGTAGGGGTTAAGAGAGTCAGCGATAGGTTGATGACGATTAAGCTGGTTGTTGGAGGGTCTATTTTGCACATTATTAGTGCTTACGCGCCGCAAGCGGGCTTGGGCGTGGAGGAGAAAAGACGTTTTTGGGAGGATTTGGACGAGATGATGGGAAGTATACCGTCCACTGAGAAGCTATTCATCGGAGGAGATTTCAATGGGCACATTGGGTCAATTTCAGGGGGATATGACGATGCGCATGGAGGTTGTGGTTTCGGGGACAGGAACGGAGGAGGAGTTGCACTGTTGGATTTTGCAAAAGCCTGATAGTGGCCAATTCGAGTTTCCCGAAGAAGGAGGAGCACTTGATAACCTTTCGTAGTTCGGTGGCTAAGACGCAGATAGACTTTTTACTCCTTAGGAAGGATGATAAAAGTCTTTGTAAAGACTGCAAGGTGATCCCGAGTGAGAATTTAACGACCCAGCATAAGCTCTTGATGATGGATTTGGAAATCAAGATGAAGAAGAGAAAGAGGGTCGTGGATGACAGGCCTAGGATCAAATGGGGGAGTTTGACCATGACGGGTGCACTGGAGATGGGGGAGAAGCTGAGATCTATGGGAGCCTGGGAGAGTAGTGGGGAGGCGACCAATATGTGGGATAGGATGGCCAATTGCATTAGGGAAGTAGCTAGAGAGGTGCTGGGGGTCTCGAAGGGTAGCCGTGGTCGGCACCGAGGGGACTGGTGGTGGAATGGAGGAGTTCAAGAGAAGGTGGAAGCAAAAAAGGTGGCGTATGCGAAGTTGGTAAACAGCAAGGATGATGAAGAGAGGCGAACGAATAGGGAATTGTACAAGATGGCGAGGAGGGAGGCAAAGTTAGCGGTTACGGCGGCAAAGACAGCAGCTTTTGAACGCCTGTATGCAGAACTAGAGGACAAAGGCGGGGATAAGAAGTTGTACAGACTAGCCAAGGCGAGGGAGAGGAAGGCGCGTGACTTGGATCAGGTGAAGTGCATCAAGGACGAGGATGGTAGGGTACTAGTGGAGGACGCTCTCATTAGACGGAGATGGCAGTCATACTTTCACAAACTCTTAAACGATGAAGGGGACAGAGATATTGTGTTGGGAGATTTGGAGTACTCCGAAAGGTGTCGTGATTTTGGATATTGTAGGAATATAAAGGTTGAAGAAGTTAGTGAAGTTAAGGGTGCTGTTCGTAGGATGAGTAGGGGAAGAGCGACCGGGCCCGATGAGATTCCGGGGGAATTTTGGAAGACTGCAGGCAGGGCAGGTTTAGAATGGTTGACTCGACTCTTTAATGTCATCTTTAAGACGACTAAGATGCCCGAAGAGTGGCGATGCAGTACAATGATTCCATTGTACAAGAACAAGGGCGACATTCAAAGTTGCAACAACTACAGAGGGATCAAGCTGCTAAGCCACACTATGAAAGTGTGGGAAAGGGTGGTAGAGATGAGGGTGAGGAGAGGCGTGTCTATCTCAGAGAACCAGTTTGGATTCATGTCGGGGCGCTCAACTACAAAAGCTATTCATCTTGTACGGAGACTGATGGAACAATATAGAGAGAGGAAGAGGGACTTGCACATGGTATTCATCGACCTAGAAAAGGCATACGACAAAGTGCCGAGAGAGGTGCTATGGAGATGCTTGGAGGCTAAAGGTGTACCTGTGGCGTACAGTAGGGCGATTAAGGACATGTATGATGGGGCCAAAAACAGGGTAAGGACTTTGGGAGGAGACTCAGAGTACTTCCCAGTGATGATGGGGCTGCATCAGGGATCAGCTCTTAGCCCATTTTTATTCTTCTTGGTAATCGATGGATTGACGCGGCAGATTCAAGGTGAGGTGCCATGGTGTATGTTATTTGCGGATGACATAGTCCTGATTGACGAGTCTCGCAGTGGAGTTAACGCTAAGTTAGAGGTTTGCAGACAAACTCTGGAGTCCAAAGGGTTCAAGTTGAGTAGGACCAAGACAGAGTACTTGGAGTGCAAGTTCAGTGATATAGTACATGAGGCTGCCGTGGAAGTGAAGCTTGGCACCCAGGTCATACAGAAGAAAGATAGTTTCAAGTATCTTGGGTCTATTATACAAGGAAGTGGGGAGATTGATGATGAAGTCACACATCGTATTGGTGCGGGATGGATGAAATGGAGGCTTGCCTCCGGAATGTTGTGTGACAAGAAGGTGCCACCGAAACTTAAAGGAAAGTTCTACAAAGTGGTGGTTAGACCAGCTATGTTGTATGGGGCGGAGTGTTGGCCAGTCAAGAAATCGCATGTTCAGAAGATGAAAGTGGCGGAAATGAGAATGCTGCGGTGGATGTGTGGGCACACTAGGAGTGATAGGATTAGGAATGAAGTCATCCGAGACAAGGTTGGAATAGTCTCAGTGGAAGACAAGATGCGGGAAGCGAGGCTGAGATGGTTTGTGCATGTGATGCGGAGAGATGAAAATGCCCCAGTGCGGAGGTGCGAGAGGTTGGCCAGCGACGGTTTCAGAAGAGGTAGAGGTAGGCCGAAGAAGTATTGGGGGGAAGTGATTAGACAGGACATGGCGCATTCCCTGCTTACGGAGGACATGACCTTAGATAGGAGGGTATGGAGGACTCATATTAGGGTAGAAGGATAGTAGGTAGTCGCGTTTATCCTCCCTTAAGAGTAATTATGTTGTTCTATAGTTTCTTGTATCTTGATTTCTGCGAGTATCTGTTGGTTTCGAATGACTTATTTACTTTCATTGTTTCATTTTCATAGTTATCTATAGCAGTTGATACTCCTTTTACCATGACGTTCTTGTTTTGTTATTTCTTGCTTTCATATTGTTTTCGATACGTTTGACCATATCTAACCTTTTGTCTTTTCCTCTCTTTTTCTCCTCTCTTGAGCCGAGGGTCTTTCGGAAACAGCCGCCCTACCTTTCAAGGTGGGGGTTAGGTCTGCGTACACTTTACCCTCCCCAGACCCCACACAGTGGGATTATACTGGGCTTGTTGTTGTTGTTGTTGTTGGTGTTGGGGCCAGCTTGTGCACACCTCGACTAATTCCACAGGATACGTATCACCCTCCACCAGCAATAGCAATAGATACCAGATAACGCTGTCCACCAAGGCTAAGACATATGGGAAGAAATCACTTAGTATTTTTGTCTCTGTTGAGATTTGAACCTGAGACCTCATGGTTCTCAAGCCACTTCATCGATTACTAGGTCACACCCTTTGGTGCTTTTATCATTGAATTGTGTTGTTCTCTTCTTCCATTTATAAATAAAATGGTAGCAAGAGCCTAGTTCAGTGAACAGTACCTTGACAATGTGTCTGTGATTTATTTGGGAGAGAATGAGTATCTCATTATAAACTGGTCAATTTGATCTTCATCCACTGCATTGGACCTCTTCACAGCTACAATGCTTCCATCTGATAACATTCCTTTGTAGACAGTCCCAAGCCCTCCTTTACCAAGAATTTGAATTTCATTGAAATTGTCTGTTGCTTTCTCCAACTCCTCCTTCAAAAAGAGATTTGACAAAGAGCCACCAATACTTTCTCCATTTAAGGAAAGACGCTGTTGCAAAAGCAATCCACCATTCCTCTTGAAAAACTTTTGTTTAGCTTTCTTTTCTTTCCTTTTCCGGAGCCATTTGCGTAGCCAAAGACAAAGTGCTACTAGGATTACGAAAGTAATTGCTGCTACAATACCTGCTTGTGAGCAAACTAATTTCATATAAAACAAACATAAATCCATCTTTAGAATATAAGAGGACGTGCTGTAGATGCAAATAACACCCTGAACTGGTGCTCCTCCTATTTTCCCTGCCTTTCCAGGCCCCTTTGTGATTTTAAATCTTATATTAATTTGAGCTTCTAATTTTGAGCAGTTAACTAGAATAAATATTATAGCGTTTTTAGTTAGATCATGACATGAAAAGGATCATGAATCTATTTGACAGTTCAAAGGAGTAATTTGTCTCAAATAAAAAGTTATAGAGAGCAGAATTTACTTAACAAAGGAAAAAGAGGGGGAGAAAAAGACAAAGAAGAGAGTTATACGATACCCAAGGAGATTTGTATAGGTAGCATGTGTTTCACATTATTTGGCTCACAAAGGAAACTGCCTGGAGTGTTAACTCACCGAGTATTGTTGGGACAATGCTTCCCTTTTGGACTTGCACACTCGTTAATGTCTGTGGAAATTAAAAAAGTAATCATCCATAAAAACAGGGATAAATAACCTAAAAATAAGACATATTACATGCTAAAACAAGTTAAAATACATTGGTTATGTAAGATATTGTTATATTGTTACTCTCTCTGTTTTATTTTGTGTGCCTTAGTTTGACTTTGCACGAATTTAAAAAATATAAAGAATACTTTTGGATCTCGTACATCTTACCCTTCTTAGGCCCCACTTGTGGGATTACACTGGGTATGTTGTCTCTCACTTTTGGATCTCATGGTATTAGACAAAAGGTGCCTATAGCATACCAACAGTACCCTTTGAATCTTGTGGTCTTAAACATTCCATGTCATTCCTTAAAGGGGGTATTTTTAAGCATAAAATATGATAATAACGGTAGTTAAAACCTACTAAGTATCGAAACATGACGTTCTTTTTTAAATAGACTGACAATGAAAGTAAGATACATATGTTGAGATGGAGATAGTAATATACATAAGTTAAATCCTAGAAACAAAAAATAAAAAAAAGAAATGGTCAGGGGAATTAGTACCCTGGCATCCACGAGGGAGGTAAGGGTTGCCTTGGTAACCAGGAAAGCAATTGCATCGGTATCCCCCAGCAGGTCTTGTAGTGTCATTGATACACTTATTGTTCTTTCTACACGCATAATATTTTGGCCTTCTCATGGCTTTGTTGCAACTAACATTGCCAATTACCCAGTCAAACGCCATCCATCCTGCATAATAATCATCTTCTTTGCACTTACCAAGTAACTGAGTGAAGCCAGACTCAGAAATGCCCTCTTCCACAATTAAGAAATAGGTGCAATTGCTAGATGCCCACGATGTTTTTTCCGTGTTCATTGTTTGTATGGCGACAGTGAAAGTTCTTGGTATTTTCGAAAATGCAGACTGACAACAACCGTTATTCCCAAAGAAGCACATCCATTGATGATATTATCTCCACTACTAATGTCTAAATCTTTGACATAAGCATAAATATCACATCCAATGGCTACTATAGTATTCTTGTTGGAAATACTGAAATAGTCGCTGCTGGACATCTGATTAGTTTCATCACCGTAGATGTTCTTTCTGGATGATTTGTTATAGGGGTCAGGATTTGTAGCAACAGCAACCGTGATGGAGGCCATTGATATGCTTTGCACAGAAGAAGAACCTACAAAAACAGTGTTGTTAATGCAGCTCACTTCGAATTCTTCATTGAAGTAACACCCTTTTCCTATTCCAAATGGATAAGGAATGGTTAAGTTGCCGCATCTTTCTGGGCAGCCAGGCTTTGATGAAGATAATATTGCTGATGATGACCATATTCTTGTAGCTGAAACTTGTGTTGTTTCTTTAAAAAGCAGCCCAATAAGAACAAAAAATGACCAGATGGTATACTGGTATGTATTACTGCCTCTTTCTCTGGCCGAATCATATTTTATAATGGCACAATTTCTGCAAGTATTTTACTTTTAAAATAGAAGCTCCTAAGGCTTCCCCACTAACAAAAAAGTAATAACTTTACAAGTGGAATCCATAAACTAAAACTTACATTGTAAATTGAATATCTTGGTCCAGCATCTCTTTGATTGGATTTGGTAGATACCTTCACTATCTAGAGGATGAATGTGGAATTTTTTAATTCACTGTTCTTTTTCTATGTTTTTCGTGTTTTGTTTGCGTTTGGTTCTTAACAGTAGGCTGAGGCAGAGGGGTGCAAATTGATAACACCCCCCCCCCCCGGGTTGAAAAACTATAGCAAAAATGAATTCTTTCGAATATATATAAGTTGTTGGATGCCCTTGGCATAATTTTTTTCTTTAGAATCTCCTTGAATTCCTGGCTCAGCCACTGGTTCGTGGTATAATGGGATGGCTGTTTCTGTTGTTTGGAATTTCTCTAACAGAAAGTGAAATTCTTGTATTGTCTTCTATTTTTCTCTTCCCATGTGAATGAACGTTCTTCGGAATCTTCTTATGCTCGCTCATGTTTTAATCATTTTAAAGACCTAATTTAGGTTGGGTATGTTTGTGATACAAGAAGAGAGAGGGGGGCAGCCAGTGTTGACCAGAGAAAGAATATCATCTGAGAAAAATTTCCTTTTTGCTGCAGAATTTTTGTGCAATCAGTTAGCTTGGTTTGCATTTTCGATTCATCATTGTTGGATCGAACTGAATTTTTTACGGGAAGTTTTTAACATCCTATTCTTAATTTGAACAGTGGAGGTCGTGTATAGCAGGAAATTTTGAATCATGAACAATAGCCAGTTTTAGCGGTATTCTTTCTTACTCTTCACTTGTTTTATTGTTTTCTTATTATGGTCCATTCCATAAAAATCAGAATAGACCAAAAGTTAACAACAACGAGGTTCTTTATTAAAGGTTTTTAGTGGACAGTAGTGCTATAATCCCTAAAACACGTGTAGGGACCATTTTTTCAATCCCTAGCTCTATTTTCTATTTGGTCACTATTTTTCTGTGCTTACAGAATTTAGAGGTGAGTTTGCTATGAAAGAAAGTGTTTTCCTAGAAAATGTTTTCTGTAAAAATAAGTGGCTTTCTTTTTAATTTTCTGGTGTTTGATATGTTAGTAGAAAAATTGTCTCAAAGGCATTAATATAAATTCTAGGCAAACACTATGGAGGTGGGGTAGGGGGTAGGAATGTGGGGGTAGTGGAGGTGGGGGGTATGAGAGGGTTGGGGTGGGATTGGGTGTGTTGAAGGACGGGAATGAATGAAATGCCACTTATGGTACTTATTTTCCTTACTTCCACTAGGGAAGTTCATTTTTCTCATTTTTAAGGAATTTTTTTTCTTAGAGAAAAGAATTTTCAAAAATTTCGACTAACCAAACATAGGAAAATTGAAAACCAAGCACACCCTTGTCAATGTTTTCTGGTCCTAAAACGGAGAAAAAATCTGGTGTCTATATAGACATACAAAAAATGGATTTTTAGCTAGCAACATTTTGGTCAATGAAGATTTATATAGATGACTTAACTTATTTGGGATTGAGGTTCAACTGTTTTTTATTTTTGGCGGGCATTGTCCTGCTTATTTTGGAGTATACGGGACCAAATGTTCATCATTTTTAGGGACCAGTTTTTCATTTCTTCATTCAAAAGTTTAAGAGATAAATAAATAAAAACACTTCAGAGGTTAAAAAATAGAAAGCAATTTCTATTTGGCTTTTTGTGTTTGTGCATTTTCTTTGAGAAAGTCACTCAATCTGCAATTACAAGTTTTATTATTTGTCAAATGGTATGTTCATACCATAGTAGTTTTTTTTTTTTTTAATTGTGATGGATATCTTAGTCGGAATGGCACTTTAATCTTTTTTTTTTTTTAATTATTTGGTGTCCGGCGTATCTTGATTGAATGTGAAACTCACGTATTGTCTTTTTTTTTTCTTCCCATGTGAATGAAAAAAGTTCTTTGGATTAAACCTATCTTTTTATGGCTCATTACTCATGTTCTAAATCATTTTAAACATCTAATTCTAGGTTTGGTATGTTTGTGATACAAGAAGAGAGAAGGGGCAGCCAGTTTTTACCAGAGATAGAATATCATATGAGAAAATTTCCTTTTTGCTGCGAATTTTTTGGGCAATCAGTTAGCTTTGATTTGCATTTTTGATACATCATTGTTGGATCGAGCTGTTTTTTTTTTTACGGGGAGTTTCTAACATCGTGATCTTAATTGAACAATGGAGGTCGTGATTTTAGCTATAAATTTTGAGTCACGAACTATAGCTAGTTTTCAGTGTGTTATTTTTTCTTACTCTTCACTTGTTCTATCGTTTCTCCTTGTTATGACCATTGTAGAGAACTTCTTTGATTCTACTTTTATATAGTGGAGCTTTTCATGGACTGGAAATTCCGTGATATTTACTCTTCGTGTTGAAAAGGTTGTTCAATTGCCTTTTGTTCAAGTGATCAACAAAATGGAGCTAATATGTAATTATGAAAGTACATTGATGCCTAACTCTTTCTTACTTTACTCCCTTTTGATTATGATGTGGCTGGAAATTAGTCCCTGAAAATTTTATTATGGTCCAAAAATAAGGGCAGCTCGGTGCACAAAGCATCATGCATTAGCAGTGTCTTGAAAGGGCCGCACTCAAAGGGTGTAATGTAGACAGTCTGTCCTAATGTAAGCATTAGTGACTACTTTCACGGCTCAAACTCATGACGTACAGGTCACAGGGGACATAATCTTATTGTGGTCCATTCCATAAAATCAGAATACTAAAAGTTAATAATAACAATGAGGTTCAATAATTGGTGTTATAAGGTTTTTAGCACACAGTAGTACTATAGTCCCTAAAACAATTGTAGGGAAAAGTTAATAATAACAATGAGGTTTAATAATTTGGTGTTATAAGGTTTTTAGCACAGAGTAGTACTATAGTCCCTAAAACACTTGTAGGGACCACATTTTTAGATCCCTCTATAGCCCATTGGGTCTCTATATTTGGTGCTATATATAGACATACAAGAAAAAGGATTTTTAGTTACCAACATTTAGTGATGGGTTAAACATTTTTGTGACAGAATTTAAATGGAGAAATGTGGATGATAAAAATTTATATAGTCGACTCAACTTATTTGGAATTGAGGTGTAATTATTATTTACTTTTTAGGAAGACAATGTTGGCGGGGCATTGTCCTACTTATTTTGGAGTATACAGGGGCCAAATGTTCATCATTTTACGGAACAAATGTTTGTTGCTCCATAAAAAAAGGGAAAAGGGTAAAAAATACCCCTGTACTTTGAAAAAAGGGTTAAAAATATCCTTGAAACTTATTTTGGGTAAAAAAATCCCCTCTCATCCTTAAAGTTTTCAAACATACCCTTGTCTTGATAGAAATTATCCCCAAAATAACCCGAATTCATTTTTTAAACCCGCTCGATCATTTAAACCTGACCCAACTAAACAATAACTCATAAGATCCCCTCATTCTCCCAATACGTAGGTTTGAAGTTTGAGAGAATTGGGAATTGGGGGAATAAGGGGATCTTATGGGTTATTATTTAGCTGGGTCGGGTTTAAAAAATAATTTCGAGTTATTTTGGGGGATAATTTCCATCAAGATAGGGGTATATTTGAAAACTTTAAGGATGAGAGAGGTATTTTTGACCCAAAATAAGTTCGGAGGATAGTTTTAACCCTTTTTCCAAAGTAGAGGGTATTTCTGACCCTTTTCCCTAAAAAAAATGTAAAAGTTAAATAAATTAAAAACAATTCACATGTTTTTTTTTTTTTAAAAAAAAAAAAAAGCAATTTCAATTTGGCCTTTTGTTTTCGTGCATTCTCTTTGATAAGTCACTCAATCTGCATTTACAAGTTTTATTCACTCGTTAATTATTTGTCAAGTGGTAAGAATGCAGTAGATTTTTAATTATGGTGATATCGTAGTGGGAATGATACGGTAAATCTTTTCATTTTGTCTGGTATCCGAATTGAAGCCCAATCAATTCAAATATGTTTCACGTAAGACCTGTTAAAGGGATTTTCATAATTCAAATTCAAAATCTATGATTAAGAATGTAAGATGTTATTCATTTCACTGGAATAGTTTGTTGTGGTAGTTAATTTCTTGGACACAGGATGAGTTGGGTTGGTATCTCTCTATGTTTGAGTAAATTTCTTGTTTAAATATAAGGGAGTTTCTATAAGGTGTATCTACGTTTTTTTTTTAATTTTATTTGGTGAGAATAAGGTGTATCTATGTTCTACTAGACATGAATTGTACTCTGAGGTAGTATTTGTAGGCGTTCAATTATCTATATATATATAAAAGGAGAGGTACAAGCAATGTGGTTAAGCCAAGTGGCAAGCTAATAACAAGCCACTTGGCAATTTTAAGACAAAGTTAATGAGAATTAGGACAAAGTTTTTAAAACTAAAAAATAAATTTTAGTTGAACTTTTGAATTCAAAGTTAGCCTAATTTTCCTAAGATAAGGTGGTTACAACATCTCATCTTTTGCTTATTAATTACTAAATTAATATATTAATTTCTATGAAGACAATTACACATAAATATATAAATATAATAACGTAGAATTTATCACCTATCTTTGAATGAGAAAAGCTACTATATCCCTTATCTTCACTGGGTACATTTCAAAATTGATATATTAATTTTTAAAGTATATTGAAGATAATTACACATACATATATTAAAAAAAATAAACCTTTTGAAATATAAATTAATGGATAAAGCAGAATCCATATGTACATTATATTTGAACGTGATATTTGTCACCAACATTTTTCTAATATTAATTAATTTTACAAGGATATTGAGTTAAAATAATGTAATTTAATCTATGAGTCACCGAACAAGTTTTTTATAAGCACTAAACCGTGTGGTAGTGAATTAAATTGCATATTTCAAGCAAATGAGGAAAAAGAACAAAAAATAAATTTAAGTAAATAAACTAAACAACTTTTGGTTTCTAAAAAAAGTGATGATTATATAATGAAAGAACTCATTGAATATTAAAAGTTAATTTTTAATATTTCACATGTAATAATAATAATAATAATAATAATAATAATAGCAATAATAATAATAATAATAATATTGTTGTTTTTGAATTTTAAAAAAACATGGAACATACCAAAACCATTTTTTCTTTCAGCAAAGTAGGGGCAAAGTAAATAGACAATAGGATAGAAATAAATACCATTTTCCTTTTCCTGTAGGTGAAAAAATTTATAATTATTACCTAAATAAAAAAATTAGTAACAGCATAATATATATCTCCTTTTATCCCCATTCAACTTTTTGTAAAGTTATCTAGATAGCTAGGCATAATCCTAATCCTTAATGTAGGATAATGATGAATGGGATCTTAGAAGCCTATCTAGATAATTTTCAAATAACTACATATTCGGTAAAGCATTATCAATTAGTATTATTTTTTAATTTAAATTCAAATGAAATTTAAGTTGAAGTGAAATTTCAACCTCCTTAACATTTTATATATACTCTCAAGTAATGCAGAAGTCGAGTAAGGTTTTTTTCTTTTTCTGAAAGTTATTCATCATCTCACCGTGTCTTTATTCAACAGTTACTTTCTCTCCTTTTCTTTTTAATGAAAGTATCTAGGTCATTTTATTTATCTATGTCATTTTATCCGTACTTTGGTTAAAAGTGTCACAATCTGTTTCAAGTTATTTTTTTATTTTCATCATATTTCATAGTGCGACAAATGCCATGGCAAAAGATAAACACATGACTTTTTTGTGAGCGCCGAATGAAAATTTTGAATAGTTACGATTTAAATGAATAATTGAATGTGGCTATATCATGTAATGTAATATTTTATGCTCTAATTTGTGTTATTTTGTCCACCATTTTGTTTGCATAGGTTACTTCCCCGTCTTAACCTTTTCATCGATATCTTCAATAAATCATATAGTAAGTTTTCTTCTTTGTAAATCTTCTATTTCAATTTTCAATGCAAGCCATATTGCTTATTTATTTCTCCTATTATATTAGCGAAAAAAGGAAAGAAACTTTGATAAGAATATTTCATTTCAGTGTCCAGGTCATAATATTTTATTTTTTGTTCAATTATTATGCAGATTTTTTGGATCCTTAGAAGCATTCGACAAATACTTCGGATTACAGTAAGATAGAAAGCATTAGATTTTTTTTTATTTTTTTTTGGTTAGATTATTATGCATCGATTAGAATTGAAAGTTCCATAACATACAGGTGAAGATTGTTTTTAAAATTTAATGAGGCAATTTGTATATTTGTGAACGAAGAGCTTTTGTTTATTTATCGTAATGAGTCCTTGATATCTATCTAAGTCTGAGACAACATAATTTTAAGTGAATGAGGTTTAACGTTTGATGCCATCACAAATCTCTTTAGCAAAATTTATAATATTATTAAGTAACTTATTTTAAAACTTTAAAGCTTAAAAGAGCATCTTCACATTGTCTAATCCACAATATTAGTAGTAAGTGAGATAGTCCACTGCCATTATGAGGATTGATTTATATCCCGATTCACATCTTTAAAAGTTATCATCATATATATATATATATATATACACATAGTTCCTCTTCTATTCATTCGGGTAAAAGTTTCAACACAATAAATCAATAACAGAAAAGTGACAGCAAAAACAACCAATTATATTTTAATCTAAGTACATTCTCCCTTTTTTATTTTAAAGGTATCTTTGCATTTCACTCCAGTATTTTCCACAACAAAAAAAAAAAAAAAAAAAAAAAAAAAAAAAAATTGGAGGACAAAATCTTTGTATCGTGACCCCTTTGATTTTTTTGAATGAATTGAATGGAGAGAAATGATTTAGGATAAATTGTTGATATAAAAGCGCATGAGTAATTAGACAGAAAAGGGTAAGAGTTAAATTTGAAAATTTAGGTAAAACGGTTTGAATTTAAATTAATCATTGGTAGAAACTAATATTTTAATTCTTGATTTGCATTTGAATTGAAAGATAAAAGTATCTGAATTGAGATAAAAGAAATTTAAATTTGAATCAAAAGATTTCTTTGGTTGATTTGAGAAAATAATTTGGATTTGAAAATGAACTAAAGACGATTGAGTTTATCTCAAAAGTCAAAAGAGAAAAACTTAATACTTGCATTTGCTATTTATGCTCTTCAAATATTGATGTAGTAATTAAATTCTCTAATTCTTTTTGTATTAAATATAAGTTGATGAATAACAAGTTGCCTACAAGATTAGATATTATTTTATTTTCATTGAACTTTTACTTCATTTTTGTTTTTGTTTTAGATCTCCAAGAAGTTGTTTGATAAATATAATTCACAAATATTCTCGACACTCTAATTACTGATCACCGGCTTGAGAAATAGAAACTAATGAAAAAGAGATTGAAGAAAAGGTAAAGCTCATGTTTTTGACAAAAAATGCAAGGCCTCTATTATAAATCTGTAACTTAAGTCCTCTAAAAAATATGAAAAATAAAAATGAGAGAGAATAAGCGTTAAATAGTGAATATTAGGAGTCTAAGAAAAAATTGCGGATATAAGTGATAAGAAATGAAATTAAGACACTAAGACTAGAAATTGCAATATTTAATGATGAATTCATAATAAAATTCATTTTCACTACGAGTTAATTTTTGTTTAATATTTATATTGATGATCCATCTTTGACATTTCTATTAATTTTTTCTAGGGAAGGGATCAACATAATTGAACTCTCAAAGGAAAGGAAAGAAATAGAGTGATAATGAAAGTTATGTGTTTTTTAATTAATATATATGATAAAGGACTTCGACATGGCTTACATGTACCACTAATATTATCAAAATTACTGTAACTTATTTAAGTAATTTATATTTATTTATCTAAGATTTTGAAAAAAATATAAATTTTAGTTCTCAAATTACAAATTTTAGTCAATTACTTAGGAATATTTCTTTTCCTATTCAATGTAATTTTGAATTTTATTGTTTCTTGCGACGTAATGTGGCGGGATGCTTATATAATAAGTGCAGTCGTTGTTGTATAAAGAGGAAATACGATAAGATTAATAAATTGGAAAGACCTGAATATTAAAAAAGAAATTCCAAAGAATATTACTCTCTCCATCCCAAAATAAGCGTCACATTAGCAAAAATTATTGTCCCAAAATAAATGTCACCTAAGAATTCAAGACAATAATTGGCAAGTGTTTCCAACTATACCCTTAGTATTAAAGAAGTAGTCCTCTTTAATATTGTTAAATTCTAAAAAAAAAAAACTGAAAATAAGGATAGTTTAGTAAACTCCACATTGTATTTATTGACTTCTTGGTGGACGTGATTTTTGCTAAGGTAACAATTATTTTGGGACGGAGGGAATAATATAGTTTGCTGATGTGTAGGAAGTATTAGAAATTGACTTATAAAAAAAATAAAAATAACCCCAGTAAAAAAGACAATTTAAATATTAAAAAAATTAGTTTTGGTATGATATATTATAAATATGTATGAATACTAATATTCTACCATTAGTTTCTTTTAATACTGACCGCGCATCGCGCGGGTACGGATACTAGTTTTTTCAAAAAATAAATTGATCATCAAAATTTTCAGCTACGAATGATAGAGAATTATAGTGGAGATCACTCTTTACAACAATTGTCTATTCTATTTCTATGAAATTAAACAATAACTCATAAGTTATCTAAGTTACCACACTAAACATCAAAAGATTATGTACTTTAATACTCATTTGAGCATTATGTAAAAAATATACATCAAATTAAATAATTAATTTCAATAGGATCCTTTCTCAAATAAAGAGAATTAAAGGCATTAACAAAGATTAACGTGATATAAATTATAGTAACTTAAGAGGTAGTAAAATTATATTTTATATAACTTGTTTAATGTTTAAAAATGACATTAACTGATGATAAAATAATAAACATTTGGATGTATTCCATATAAATTATACATATTATTCCTTTTCAATTAGAAAAAAGTATAGTTTTCTTTACCTAATACTATAGTATATTAGTAAAAATGTGTATTTTTTTTAAGGAGATAAGGTAGTTATTTTTATTTATGTAGATATATCATATGGTAATTTTTCATAATGAAACAATCTAATAATTAAAATAAAATAATTCTAAGACAATTTATTAATAGCTAAAAATTACTCATGGAAATCAAGTACAAACAACACATATTAAGTAAATTTATGGCATATATATTGTTAGAGTAAAGAAATTTTACACCTTCAAGATTCATTTATCTATTGTAGCCTGTAAACTGCCATATTTTAAGATTGCAATTTTCACTTTTTATGAAGACTGACTTATATATATATATATATATATATATATTCTTATGTGACATGGTAGTAAAAGTTCTTTATTTTTATTGTATATTACTTAAATTAAATTCTCAAGTTAATTAAGCATAGAAACCGTACCCTCCTTCCTGTTTTATAAGAGGGTGGTTGACTGGGAAGGAAGTTTAAAAAATAAAGGAATATTTTTTAAATTTGTGGTCTAAAATAAATCAGAGAAATTTGTGTGGCTAGAAATCATTTTATTAAGAGTAAAAAGATAAATTTAAAGTTGAATTGTTACTAATATAGAAAAGATGTAGTTCTTTTTGAAAATGACTAAAAAAAAAAATAACGTCACATAAATTGAAACGGAGGGAGTAGTATGAACGAAACTCATCATCTAATAATTTTTTAGGTTTGACAAATTTTACTTTTAAAATTACCTTTAAACATATGAAGTTTTCAATTAGAAATTGCTTTAAGATAATGTGGATAAATGAATACCTTTTACATATTTATATATAATACTTTTTATTATTCTATTACAATAATCATTTTGTGCAATAATCAAATGTGCAAACAACAATTAATTCTTGCTTTTGTATGGTCATTCGAATAAATAAAACTGAACATTTCACTCCATAAAAAGGGATAGAAAAGTGCAATTCTCTAAAACAAATGAAAAAAAAAATAGACTAATCATTGATGAATATTGACACAAAACATTTAAGGGAAGTTGTAGCAGGGACATGTGTGGTCCACGTAAGATGTGACATCACTTGGGACAACAATTTGTCAGTCAAAAAAAGGTCTTGGTTTTTTTGTCATTGGGTATTTATGATCAAGTTTTGAAGCTTGAGGCATAAGCAAACAATGCAGGAATTTTGTTGAAATGGACTATGATGCCCTTGGTCGTCCCACTTGTTCATCTTTCTATATAATAGAAATAGAAAATATGGGGGTTGTGTGCGCCTTTAGGGGGAAAAGCAATTTGGTACTGACCCAAGTATGTAATCCGTCAATAGTTGAGATAAAATATGCTCCCATCGTTACAAAATTAGTCTAAATATGCTCTTATTCACTAACTGTCACGACCCAACCCCGTGGGCCGCGACTGGCACCCTAGCTGGGTACCCGTACATACCTACCTGACCGAATTTCGTATCGTACAGATTTTTTTTTTTTCAAACGGATATTACAGAAGTAGGCCGATACAGATACGGCACGCGCGCAAACATATATATATACCTGAACATGCAGACATTTACAGATAAGCCGATAAGGCTAACATACAGACGAAACCCGTAACCCACACATCTATCTACAGGCCTCTACAGACATACAGAATCATATGACGGGACAGGGCCCCGCCGTACCCAGAACTTCCATACATACAGAACATACGGAAAACAAAAGATATATATACCAAAGTACATGCTCCGAATCAAAAGGAGCTCTTCAAGATAGCAGAACCTGTGCCCTAGACTGGCGGCGTGTCACCGAGTGCGCCTGTACCTGCGGGCATGTAACGCAGCCCCCGAAGAACCGGGGGTCAGTACAAAAATGTACCGAGTATGTAAAGCAGAAATATATCAAACATAATCATGATCTGGACCGGAAGCGCATAAATATACTAGACTGGCTCATAAGCCGGACAGACAGAGTCATAGTCCCGACAGACGGACATAATCATGGTCCAGACAGACAGAATCAGAATCCATATGGACATACAAAATCAGAATCCATACGGACATACAGAATCAGAATCCATACGGACATACAGACATAGTCGTAGTTCAGACAGACAGACAGAAGTATACCTGATAGAATTATGCATGCAGAGTAGTGCAGAATCATACTGAATCATACAGAGGCATGTGTTTATATACATACTGATGGCACATGCATACAGACATACAGATCCCGGCCCTGTCTGGGGGCGCGGTAAACAGAACCCGGCCCTCTTAGTACGGGACGCGGTGGACAGACAGAATCAGATCAGATCATATGCCATCCTGGCCGCCATCCCCATACACAGATCATAGTATCATACAAACATACAGATCCCGGCCCGTACGCCGAGGGACGCGGTGAACAATGCAGAGAAATATGCACGATAACAGAACCTGGCCCGGGACGCAGTGAAGGAATGCATTGAGACAGCCACGAACAGATCCATGGGAAACCACATACATACAGACTCAATCAGACTAAAGGGTGCCAAACGGCGAGCCAAAATCAGAGTATACGGATAGTATGCATAGTACGCGCCTATATCCTACTTGGGAAGGCACGACAGATTATTATCAGAATCGGATTCTCAGATGTTCAGAAGTTATTTTATAAGAATTTCATAAAAATAGTTGTATCATAATCAAAATAATAGTTCAGATGGTTTCTGAGAAAATCGGACAAAATGGAAGTATTTAAAGTATTACAGAAGATATCGGGCCTTGCGGGCCCGCCTCGGACCAACTCGAGGCAACATATGTAAATTATCGCTAATAGACCTTATGAGGTCATCCATAATCGTTTGGAAGTGTTCCGACTCCGTTTAGGGGAGTTTTGTACAAAAAATCACTTTAAAGGCAATTTGTAAGAAAATAGCTTCAATTGAATTGAAGGAATTGGAGCGGTTTTCCGTCTCGAATTCCGGGGAACGGAGTCGTACTTAAGGCTCGCGGCCGAGCCTATCACATCCAGAACATGCCTAGGAACAAAGGAAAATGCTTCACATACCTCGATAGCGCCTTACGCTCGCTTGGCGTCGATCCCAATCTCGTCCAAAATCTAGAAATGGTCAAGTTTACCATTTGTTAGTTTCAAACTTTTCAATAATCCAACTTAACACATGTTTGCCTACCGAAATTTCGGCAGCATTTCCTCTGTATATAAGACATCCCCGAGACTTAGCTCGGCTCAATTCACTACACAACAACCCAGAACAACAGCAAAAACAACAACAGACATTAAAACACACACTATGGCATCACTAGCCATCGTTTCGGCATAACGACACATCTTTCGTTTCAAACTTACATTTCCGAACCAAACTTGTTATTTTGATATTCATCACCCACCAAATTCATTACAACATACATCGGAAGCATCCATACCATTTTCACCCAATATTCATAAGGTATGCGAACATTCAAACTTTCCATTAAGCCACTACTTTCCAATTTTTCCTAACCTTCAACATACAAATTCATTATACATTTCCATCTTCCAAATTCATCCACAATAATCATAATTTTCCTCTTGATACTTTCATTTCCATTTTTACATAAACCATAACAAAGTTGTATGTTTTCCTACAACAACTTAATAACCATTAAGTTCCTTCACTCTCCTCACATAATCCATGATTAAAACAACCAAAATATTAATTCAAATCAGTCCATCAATTTCAATTAAAACAGCCCCTCACCCATAAATTTCAACAAAACAACAAACGAGTTTATAATGCTGTTTTCTCCGTTCTAATTCGTTAAAACTCTAAATAAACACTTTAATAACATAAAAGGAATTTTATAAATACCTTATCAGAAGATCCACCACGAAAATTTCATCCCCCAAGACTAATATTTATCTCAAATTGAAGGCAACGCAACGTACAACGTTTTTCTCTTCATGAGCTTCGGGATTCGGAGCTCGGATTTTGATCAAAATGATCTTCTTAGCCTTGAAGTTTTCTCTCTCTCTCTCTAATGGAATTTTTTGGATCTTTTCTGATCTGAAATGTGGAGGAGGAGGCTGAAAACTCCCTTAAATAATAAGGAAATGGGCCTGACCCGGATTGGAATCGGGTTGGGCCCATTTCACTGCCCAGCTTGACCTTTCCGCCTTAAAATGTCCATATCTCCTTGTACCGACGTCGCCTGGGAGCCCACGACCTACCGTTGGAAAGCTATTTCAATTATCTACAACTTTTATCTCTGGGCATTTTCCCAAATTCTAAACTTATAATGCCGTTTTTGCCCCTCCAAGTCAGGTCATCCGAAAACGTTTTCTTAAAAATATTCGTTTGGAGGGCTTCCACTTTGATTTGGCTCCAGGGCCCTTCACGGGTTGTGTTTAACTTTACATATACGATTCATATAACTTTTCACATGTCCCAAAAAAAATATTGATGTGTGGGCCCCACCTCAGCTTACAAATAATTCGACGTTCGAAAATGCAGGATATAACACTAACAATGAAAGTTTTCCATTATGTGGCCTTTTTATAAGAGAAAAACGCTCAAATTTGCCACTGAACTTTGTGAATTGATCTAGATTTGGACCTGAACTTCGCAAAATTGTGCATATTTCATTTTTTCTTAACCCCCATCTGCCATCGTTCTAAATGAATCACCATTATAACAATTGATGCTCTATCTCCACTCTAAAAAACATCCCTTGAAACTCAACGTTACTGCACCACCACTTCACCTTGACGACACTCACATAATGAATACAAAAAATTCCACACGAAAACCACCTCATTCAAGCGGTCTCTCTATCACCTTCGTCTTTACTATTTTCTTATCATGTCACTATTTTAGGGAAAAGGGTAAAAAATGCCCCTCTACTTTAGAAAAAGGCTAAAAATATCATTCATTACAAATTTGGGTCAAAAATACTGCTCCCGTCATTAAAATTTTCAAATATACCCTATCTCAACGAAAATTCCCAACCTAACCCGATTTCATTTTTAAACACTCTCCATTTAAACCCAACCCAACTATATAAAAAATCCATAAGCGGCCAACTTGTTCCTGAGTAGTACATTTAGAGCCACTAGGCACCGTAGCGGTTGTTTCTGAATATTTGTGTTGGGGGATGATTGTTTTTTACTACTTGCTGATGGGAATGCCCATTTTTGGGCAGGAAAAATGGTTGCCCGTAAGGTATTTGTTTAATTGTCTAAATGAGTTCATCAGCTATGAGAGGGACATTTCACTGTCATGTTGAAATGGTTGCCCGCAAGGTGTTTGTGTAAGTGTCTGGATGAATTCTATAGCTTTGTGAAGGATATTTCACTGTCATGTTGTTCAAAATGGTTGCCCTTAATGTGTTTGTTTGAGTAGGAGTTTGGCCGTAGCAACAAAAAAAAAAATCACTTTTTTGGAATTTTTGAAGTTGGAATTAGAGTTGGAGTTGTGTTTGGCTACAGTTTTTTAAAATAATATATATTTGGTTGTTAAAATGTACTTTTTCTAAAAAACAGGAAATATGAATTATACTCTCAATTTCTAAAAACTAACAAAACCATCCAAAACAATTAATAAACATAAACAGTGAGAGAAATATAACAACTATACTCGAGATCATCTTATGGAGTGCTCAAAACGGATGGTTTCTTTCCATCAAAAGGCTGTAACTAGGAGGCTTAAAGGTGTACACAAAAAATATAGTATTCTAGATATGGCTTTGTTGCAAAATGTCCACCTACTTCTTTTCTTTTAGAGACTTTTTAGCACATGAAGTTGAATATTGTTGGAGTTCAGAGCAATTTAGCAACTGAGCAACATAAGTTGCCTCTAACCAGGGAAAAAAGTTATATGAACTTTCAAGATAAAAATTGAGCAACGTAAAAGCTTTTAGGATCCTAAAAATTGAAAAGAGAATAAAACAAAAGTAATGGTCCAAAATAGAAAATGGAAAAAGTGAAAAAAAAGATTTTGGTTATTTTTCAAATTCCAAATACAACTTGAAGTTGAATTTGGAATTTTTGTGGCCAAACACCATGAAGTGAAAAAAAAATCCAGAAAAAAGTGAATATTCTCATGGCCAAACGGGTCCTTGTCTGAATGAATTCTTTAGATTTGTGAAGGATATTTCATTGTTGTGTTGATTCAAAATGATTGTCCGTAAGGTGTTTGTTTAAGTGTCTGAATGAATGCTTTAGTTGGGTGAAGGCAATTTCACTGTCGTGTAGATTCAAATGGTTGCTCGTAAAATGTTTGTTGAGTGTCTAAATGAATTGTTTAGCTTTGTGAAGGATATTTCACTGTCGTGGTGATTTAAAACGGTTGCCCGTATGGTGTTCGTTTAAGTGTCTGAATGAATTCTTTAGCTTTGTGGAGGGTATTTCATTGTCGTGTTGATTCAAAATGGTTGCCGTAAGGTGTTTATTTAAGTGTCTGAATGAATTCATTAGCTTTGTGAAGTGTATTTCACTGTCGTGTTGATTCACATGGTTGCCCGTAAGGTGTTCGTTTAAGTGTCTGACTGAATTCTTTAGCTTTATGAAGATATTTCACTGTCATGTTCATTCAAAATGGTTGCTCATAAGGTTTTTGTTTACGTGCCTCATATGGTGTTTGCTTAACTGAAAACTCACCTGGGGTATGCGCTAGCGCCCTTGACAGGCACTGCCGGTGTCTGAAATCTGAAAGAGAACCTTGATCTATGGCTAAACCTCAACATGATCACTATGTGGAACATAAACATAATAGATTCATAATCACTTAATACGATATATATGCTCAAGGGTCAGGCTAGTACAGCTATTTAATACAATAGTTAGGAGTTGGTTGGAGGGCATATCATCAACAACATACCTAATGTAATCCCACAAGTGGGGTCTGGGGAGGGTATAGTGTACGCAGTCCTTACCCCTACCTTGGGAGGTAAAGAAGTTGCTTTTGATAGACCCTCGGCTCAGAATAAATAAAGCAAGTCAAATAAGAAAAAGGAGGGCATATCATGTCACACTATAGAAGGGCTGCCCGGTGCACGAAGCATCTCACGTTCATGCAGGGTCCGGGGAAGGACCCACCCCAAGGGGGTGTTTGTTGCACTATATCATACATAATCAACTCTAAGAAAGAAAATAGTTTCTGGCTTCATAACAATTTGTAGTGAATCAGAAATCAGTTACACCTCAGTTTCAAACTAGCTGCGGTCGGATATAGGAACCATCTATATCCTTTCGGTGTATAATATATCATAGTTAGACTATTTTTACGCTAAAGGTAAGCTGAATAGAAACTGGTTATACTCTACGTATAGGTAGAGTTATAATGGCAAAAGATAATAAACCAAAAACTCACGTTAACAAATTATGTGGGACCATATATAATAGCTATTTCTAAATCCACACTCTTAGCTTTCGAGCAGTGGGAATTAAGCCCGGTTCAAACCGGACCGGACCGGTAACCGGTTACGGAACCGGCCGGTTTCCGGTTTACCGGTTTGAAACCCCAAATCGGAACCGGTCCGGTTCAAACAGTCCAAAACACTTTTTGTTTTTTTTGTTTTTTGTATTATATATATATATATATATATATATATATATATATATATATTATAGTATTTATTAGTATATTGTAGGTATATTTACATATGTTATATAAGTTTATAAGTAAAGTTTAAATATTTACTGACTAACAGGCTAACAGCAAGTTAACAATACAGAATATACGTGTATATATCAATATACTTAGGTTATATATATATATATATATATATATATATATATATATATATATATATATATATATGTTTAATATAGATATATGTTTAAGTTATATATATATATTAATATATATATATGTTTAATATAGATATATGTTTAAGTTATATATATATATTAATATATATATATGTTTAAGTATACTATATATACTTATAACTTATATATTATAACTTAAGTTATTTATAGCTTAATTTTTTTCTAAGTTTATAAATTCGTATATATATATATATACCTAAAATATAGTAAGAATATACTTATATATATATCAATATACTTATATATATCAATATACTTAGGTTATATAACATAATATATATAAATATGTTTAAGTTATATATATATATATATATATATATATATATATATATATATATATATATATATATATATATATATGTTTAAGTTATATGTATACTATATATTATAAGTATATTCTTAGTATATTTTAGTTATTTTTCAAGTATATAACTTTCTAGTTTTTAATTTAAGTAGATGTATATCATAAGTATATTCTTAGTATATTTTAGGTATATTCCTAACTTAATATAAGTAAAAATATGAACACAAGTAAATAGAAGAAAGCTCAATAAGACATATATTTTATTCATTCTTGGATAACATTTATTTGCAAGTTGTAGTTTTTTTTTTTTAACTTGCAAATAATACATGAGTTGTAAAGAAATAGTAGAATAATAAATTCACCAATTCTGAATCATTTCGCTAATTTCCCCCATATCATATTCGGCCATGGAGATATCTTCAAAGTCTTCCATTTGGTCTGGTCCACTTGCTATCAAATCTTCAATTTCTGCCTCTTCGCCTTCCTCCACTTCTAAGTTTTGGTTGCGTCGCTCCGATCTAATCCAATCGCGAATGTACACTAGTACTTGCAAGCTAAAGCCGGATAATGAATGTCTATGGTCTCCAATTTGCTGTCTTCCTTGGCTAAATGGGCTCTGCGAAGCCACGGTTGAAACTTGAACCGTAAGGATATCTCGAGTCATTCTTGAGAGTATCGGATGACTTGCCTTATACTTCTTCCACCATGCTAAGACGTCTAATTCATCCAGTTCCTTGATATCCACATTTGGCTGCATCAAATAAAAGTTATATTCATCAAAATTTGCATTACAAGAAGAAGTTTGCTGTGAATGTAAAACTTTTAAATGCGACAAACCCGACAAGCCCTTTTTGCTACTTTGAGAAGTAGTAGGGCGTGGAGCAACGGGTGTAGCACGTTCTTCCAAATTAGAATAATGAGTAAAAACTTTTCTAAACTCGTCATCAATAGCGAGTTCGGCTTCAGCTAAAGATGGCTGAACTCCCTGTTCAATTTCTAAAAATGTATAAATTTGACCAACCAATGCTTTAGTATAAGACACTTTTAAACAAGGATTTAAAAGAGAACCCAAAATAAATAAAGTTGGGATGGGAAAAAAATACTTCTTAAATTTGATTATCATCTCAAAAATGGCCGCTTGATAATCGGGTTTATATTTATACTCTTGTAAAACTCTAGCTATTTCCGCTAAGTAGGCTAAAATTCCGATTACCGTGGGATAGAATTGTCTAGAAAAAGCAAGAGTTGCATTATAAAATTTTTCTAAGAGTTCAACACATTCTTTAACATCTTCCCAATGCGTAAAATTTAACCAATCATCACTATTAATATTATATTTGTTGTGAACTTGTTGTATGGGAATCCTATACTCATATGCTTGTTCTAGCATAATGTAAGTGTAGTTCCACCTAGTCTCAATTTCTACTTGAATTTTCCTAGGTCTAAGGTTATTTTCCACACAAGCATTCTTAAAATCTCTAAGTTTTCCCCTATTAGCATTACAAAAAATAAACGCAACCGCATCTCTAACTTTTTGAATAGAATCGTCAAAACACGCAAGACCATCTTTAACAATTAAATTTAAAATGTGACAACTACATCTCACATGAAAAATATTTTTTAGCGGAGGGTTTATTTCTCTTTTTAAAAGACCAACCGCCTTTGTATTATTAGAAGCATTATCTAAAGCAATACAAAGTGTTTTTCTATAAATATTAAAAAATCTCATAATAGTAGACATTGAATCCGCTAAAAAATTTCCATCGTGACGACCTTTTCCTTCATCATATAAAAAAGCTATAATTCTTTTTTGTATAACCCAATTGTCATCAACCCAATGACATGTAATAGCAAAAAAATCTAACTTGTTAAGACTAAGACTCAAATCAGCGGTAAGAGAAACATTACAAGTTAAAGACTTAAATACATGACACAAATAAAATTTATATTTTTTATACAAATCTATAACATCCGATCTACAAGTACTTCTAGGAATACCCTCAAATAACGGATTATAACAACGTTACATGTAAGTAACAAACCCCAAACCCGAGGGAAAGGAAAATGGTAAACAATTATAAGCTACCATTTTAGCTATTTCTACACGCTCTTTTTTCTTGTCATACCCCTCTGGCATCCGCAAATTCTTAACCCATTGAAAAATATCTCGTTTCTCCTCCAAAGTGAATGAAAAACTAGACTTGGGATTGAACACTTTATTATTCGCTAACTCTTGCAAGTTCAATTCAGGGCGCCTACAATATTCCTTTAGGTCCAATCTAGCTTTTGGGTTATCTTTTGTCTTGCCTTTAACATCTATAACAGTGTTGAACAAATTATCAAAGTAATTTTTTTCAATATCCATGACACAAGATTATGCCGTAGAAGATTATCCTTCCAATACGGTAACTCCCAGAATATGCTCTGTTTAGTCCAATTATGTTCAACACCATAACCAGGTAGTCTATAAGGGGAAACTTCTGTGACCTTAGGCAAGTGACAAACCCTCCCCCAAATTTCTTCTCCTGACAATGTTCGAGGTGGGGGATCATTTTCAGTTTTATTCTTTCTAAATGCTTGTTTCATTTTCCTGAATTGGTGATCCATAGGCAAGAACTGACGATGACAATCAAACCATGAATTTTTGTGGCCATGTTTTAAAGTGAAAGCTTTACTGTTTTCCATGCAATGAGGACAAGCAGGCTTTCTAGCAGTCATCCATCCAGACAACATCCCATAAGCAGGAAAATCGTTAATAGTCCACATCAAAGAAGAACACATATTGAAATTGCTCTTAGTTGATACATCATATGTCACTACACCTTCACACCACAATTGTTTTAACTCATCAATCAAAGGTTGTAGATAAACATCAATCAAAACTTTTGGATTACGAGGACCATGACATGAACTGTAATACCGACATGAACCACCACGGGGAGAAACGTGGAGTCTGATCTCTGCCCGATCAGCTAAGCTATCTCGTACCTTGCCGGGGCACGAGACATGAATCTGACATAAATGGATCCAAATCCCTCAATGGGGAAAATATGAAGGAATCGTCCTATCTGGGCGGAGCGATCCTTATCCTACGTTGGCATACGTAGTTTCAGGCTATCTTGAGCCTTCTCGGTATTAATACAACTCCCGAACATGAGAATAACGCAGTTGGCTAAGAAGCCCATGACTTTCGTGAATTAACTTGTACTTGTCTTGAAATCATGATTTCACGAAATAACTTGTAAACATGGTTTCATGCAATAATCTTGTAAACATGGTTTCATGAAATAACTTATAAAATAGTTTCATAAGATAACTTGTCATAGTCTTGCAAACATGTTCTTGATTCATGAGTAATAAGAATATTTCGAAATCATATATATAATTGACTTGAAAACATGCTTGTAACTTGCTAGATAAAATCATGAAGTTTCATGTAATCATATTGAGAACCCATGAGGAAGAATTCATGATTCATGGATTAAGCTAGGGTTCCTAATAACCGTAATGGAAGATTAGGAATACAACAACGAATATAGATACAAAATTCATGTACATAAATACTTAAATACGGGCTACCAATATGTTGGATTTAGTGCCCTAAGATTTGAACTTCATGGATATCAAGGAAACGAAGCATGGGGAAGAACATAGAGATTCCCTCATGTGGATGGAAGTTCTACATACCTTAGTTGTTCCAAAACTTGAATTAAAGACTTGGATTTTGAAAAAGATTTCCTAAATCTTGATTCTTGAATCTTGAGATGGGTTTTCTTGAAAACCCTAGATTAGGAATGATTATTTCTTGTTTAGATTACAAGGATATATGTTAGAATTGAGTTGGAATAATTGGAATGGACTTACCTTGGTGTTCTTGATGTTGGAGGAGAGTAGGAGGTCGCTCTAGGGTTTGAGGGAATGAAAAATAATGACTTGAACTGATATAAACGAACATATAATGTTTTGGAAAATGCAGTTTACGTCCAGCACTGTGCTGGCCGTATTTCAAGTTTACGGGCCGTAAACTGCAATACGGTCCGTATTCTGCCATATGGACTGCACTGTCTCTCTTCAGTAAAATGGCCATAACTCTTTGCACAGATGTCCGTTTGACCCCCGTAAGATACCGTTGGAAAGGTATTTCAATGATCTACAACTTTCATCAAGGAAGTTTTCCCAAATTCCAAACACGTTTTGAAATACGGGCCGTAAAGTGAAATACGGTCCGTATTTAACCGTATGACCTCAAAATGTCAAATTCCAGAATGTTCAGAAATTCTTGGTTTCAGTTTACGGGCACTGTTCATGGTCGTAAATTGAAATACGACTACTGTTCATGGGCGTAAACCACCATATCACAACTTAACGGAAAAATTTCAATTCCCACATTCTTTATCTGATGTTCTAAGTCTAGGATCGCGGTCAAAACTTTCATTAAAAGTACGGGGTGTTACAATATCTCCCCCTTGGGATCATTCGTCCTCGAATGATGGGTCATGGTTAAGGATATGGCTGGACATGGCTTGAATACCTGAACATGAATGAAAGACGACATAAAACATAAGAGCTTTACATGGTTACGTGGGGGCATGATCATGGAACATAAGAACTGAATGGATGATTACATGGAAACATGGATACTGGAGCTTGAGACATGAAACATGAGCGCTGGATACATGACATGAGCATGAAACATGAGACATAACATGACATGGGGCATGGAAATTGACATGACATAGTTTCATGAAAACGTCAGTGCCTAAACATGAGACATGAATAGAGAATATATGAACTTGAACGTGAAACGTGAGGTATGAATACATAAGAGACATTATAACCCTTCTCCAAAATGTCATTAAGCCATCATTAATTCGATACTCGTAATTCTTGCCCGACATACAACATATACCTTGCTTTCCTTAACAACTTTCGTCTCCTACCACAAATGTCTTTGAAATCTCATTTAGAGACATTACTTCTTACTCGTCAACATGTCGTATACGTCATACCCTTCGTGGGTCTATTCGCAGTATGCTAACGGGGAAATTTCCAAGGTGTAACATCCTTCCCCCCCCCCCCCCCCCCCCCCATTTTTTTTTTTTTGGAGAATTCGTCCTCGAATGTTAAACATTTGGGATTCTACAAAAATTTTGCCAGAGTTTCCCCTGTAATATGGCACTACCAACCTGTCACAACAACCCATAACATCATTGCCTCACAGGGCTACATCACAATAGCACTATAAATTGGCCACACACGACCAAAAGCGTGAAAGTAAAGCTTGCATACCTCAAAATCTTGGTGTTTCATCATAAATATCTTCTGCGGGCTGAAACAAGTACGGGTACATGGATTTCACATCCTTCTCGGTTTCCTATGTAGCTTCCTCAACTTTCTGACTCCTCCACAGGACTTTTACTGAGGCTACTTCCTTAGTTCTCAACTTGCGAACTTGACGATCAAGAATGGCTATGGGGATCTCCTCATAGGTGAGGTCATACTTATCTGTTATAGCATTAGCAAGAACAACCAACGATGGGTCTCCTATACACTTCCTCAACATGGATACATAAAACACTGTACAACAGCCAAATCTTGTGGCAACTCAAGTTCATAAGCTACTAGTCCGACCTTTCGTAGAATTCTGTAAGGTCCAATATATCTGGGACTGAGCTTCCCTTTCTTGCCAAATCTCATAACACCCTTCATAGGTGAGACTTTAAGGAACACCTAATCATCAACTGAAAATTCTAAGTTCCCTTCGCCTTACATCTGTATATGACTTCTGGTGACTCTGAGCCGTTTCAACGCTCCTGTATTAACTTGACTTTCTCCATATCCTGATAAACTAAAATCTGGTCCTAGCAACTCTGCTTTACCAACTTCGAACCAACCAATTGGTGATCTACACCTTTGCTCAAAAAGGGTTTCAAATGGTGCCATACCAATACTAGCATGATAATCTTCTTCTCCCCCCCTTTTTTTTTTTTTTTTGCAAACTGCATAAGAGACAGGTGGTCATCCCAATTACCATTGAAATAAAGGACACATGGTTACTGAACTGAATGAATACAAGATTACTAAACTGCTGAGATACTAAACTGAATGTCTATTGAACTGACTGAAGACTTGGCTGACTGAATACTGAGCTAATTAAATACTGGATTAGCTGAATACTGAGTTGACTGAATATTGGATTAGCTGAATACTGAACTGGCATGAATACGTGAGTACTAGACTGATATCTGAGTATTGAACTAACATGAATATCATAACAGAGATCTGAATAACGTATCTGTCTGACCATTTGTCTGAGGATGAAAAGCTGTGCTAAGGTTCACCTCTGTACCCAATCCTTTCTGAAAGGATTTTCAGAAGTTCGCTGTGAACTGAGCACCAACTCTGAAATAATGGACACTGTGATCCCATACAATCCAGCAATTTCATTAACATATGACTTGGTATAATCTTTTGTTCAATCTAGGGTCTTAACTGGCAATAAGTGCGCTGACTTCGTAAGTCTGTCCACAATCACCCAAATTAAATCATGCCTCATAGCTGAACGAGGTAGACCTGATACAAAGTCCATATTGATCATTTCCCCTTTCCAGACAGGAATATCAATATTCTGAGCCAAGCCACCGGGCCTCTGGTGTTCGGCTTTCACCTGCTGACAGTTCAGGCACTTAGCTACAAAATTTGCCACATTCTTCTTCATGTCGTTCCACCAGTGAATCTCCTTGAGATCATGATACATCTTCGTGGAA
Organism: Lycium barbarum; assembly: GCF_019175385.1. Classification (NCBI taxonomy): domain Eukaryota; kingdom Viridiplantae; phylum Streptophyta; class Magnoliopsida; order Solanales; family Solanaceae; genus Lycium; species Lycium barbarum. The sequence continues at coordinate 7,824,490 of NC_083343.1, forward strand.
CTTGGGTGAATGGAATACCTAGAGTTGTGAGCTTCTAACATAATTCTCTCTCTAAGCCCATCAACATCTGGAACGCATAATCTGCCTTGATATCTCAAGGTACCATTATCTCCCTCCTGCTCAAAAGCTAAGGCTTTCTATTCGTGAATCCTCTTTTTCATCTGCAGCAAGTAGGAATCACCAAACTGTTTCTCTCTAACTTCGATGACTAAGGAGGAATAAGCCATGTTCTGGGCAACAACTCCACCTACTTCGGAGCCTGAAAGTCGAATTCCTAGCTTGGATAAGCGGTGAACTTCTTTCACCATATTTATCTTATTTGTCTAAATCATGAGCCATACTTCCCATACTTTATTTTAGATACTTCCTAAAATACTCATTGTACTGTTGTGCGCTAAGTCTATGACTAGCACCTTAAGGATTAGAGTCTCGTGCAATGGCACTATCCTTGTGACACATATCTAGGCATAATCTTATAGCTTTTCTGTGATCGCCTAATCGATAATAATTGAACTTGACATGATTTGCTCGACGATCATTCTACTCATTTCGGGTTAGGCATATTCCCTATGGAGACTATCCCATTATGCCAACCTAACTGAACTGAGGTTCTTCATATATCATACTAACCCTTCGGGTCTTCAATTATCTTACTGGACTTACTGGCGATTTATGCATCTCCCCCTTAGACCAAGGCTAACATCTCATAATTATAAATTATTCTCTTTTGATAGGATTTCAATTAACATTCCTTATCTTCTGTAATTCCTTTGTACTCTACAACACTGATTTTTTTATATATATATTTTTTTTTACTCACATCGGAGCAATTCCTCATGGGGAAAAACAAAATTTACTTACATGAACGGGTTGCTACTGTATTCATAACTGGCATACTCCATCTTAACGACTTAACTCTGCTCACACTTGTAAATCTTAGGAAAACCTCTTTTGATAACTCTTAAAGGCTATTCTTCTGTAGTTTGCTCTCTTACAGCTTTAGCTGATTTCTTCTTCCACTAATCACTCTATTCTGAACTTAACTTAAGCCTTTGTTTTCTCACACACATTCGGATGTATCCGAACTGTCACCCACACAAGGTGTTCATCTAAATAGGAAATCAAATCTTATTTCTCAAAGTCAGTTGCACTCGTAACTTAGTCAAATCTTATCATTACTGTTGACATGACTTTTCCAGACATATTACGAACTTATATCTCGTTCTCCTTCTATTTCTAGGAAAATTTTGGCAGAGTTTTCTCTGTATTTCTTACTATCCCAAAAACCAGCACGCAGGAAATACCAACAATGCCTCGCAAGGCCAACATGTATACATATATATCATATCATATCATATCATAGCCACACAGGGCTCCCAATTTCAACAACAGTATAAAAATGATGAACTTACCTCATATGTCCAACTCAAATTATACCTGTTACACTTTCCTGTTTATTTTCCCTTTCTATCTTTAACTGCAGATGGAGTGGGTCCTGATGACCTCCGGTAGAAAACTGTCTGCCACCACTTCCTTGAGATCCTTCATGATTTACCTTTTTCCTGTTGACTTAGCTCCTTTTCTAATTTCTCTGATATCCTCTCCCTGTTGTATTCCATTCTCATTTCTCAAGAACATCATTATCATTCAACATCCCATTCATTCCACTACACCCCTTCTCGGGCAACTTACATTGTATTCCACTTTCAATAGCACTTGAAGTCTCATTCGTTACCAGTAAGTACTGCACAATTGTACCCTCTATGGGTAAACATCCTTACTTGGACCTTGAATTACCTGTTCATCTCCTGCGCATTCGAAACGTATGAAATTCGAGAGGAAGAGAAGTTACTTATTGGTCTAAGCTTCATGGCACGATCTAGAGTAGAAAGAAATGAGACAATCCTGAATGTCTTGGTGGTCAACTGTTTATATGTATGGGGCCCTCACACATATAAAAGAGACCCCACTGGACACGGTTTCATAGACTCCCTAAAGATCCTTGAACCTAGGCTTTGATACCAAGCTTTGTCACGCCCCGAACCATGGCCTGGACGTAACACGGCACTCGGTGCCTGACTGCATGTGACCGAGCGAACCACATGGCTTGCTGAACTATCATGAGGCATACATGAGCGGAAATATAATGTGAATGCATGATGAGCCTTTATAAAACGTAATGAGTCATAATACTTAATAAAATACTTGTTAAACATGAGTGAGCCAAAATGGCTATACGACTCCAAATGTTTGGCATGACATAACTGACTTGTCTAGTCTATGAAACCTCTATCATGAGTCTGACTGGAAAACATAATTACTGGGACAAGGCCCCCAGCATACCTTTACATGCAAAACTAAATAGAGAGACACAATGTTTAAACCCCGAATGAGGTGGGGCTCACCAATAAACTGGTACGAGCAAATCCTACTGATCAGAAGCGTCGTTCTGTAAATCCGTACCTGCATCGTGAAATACAGGCCCCCGGGCAATAAAAGGGGACGTCAGCACATTGAATGTACTGGTATGTAAAGCAACTGAAAGAAATAACATAGGACATGAATAACATGATAAGAACTGAAACTGAAAACCTGGACATGAACATGAGCATGAGTACATAAGCATGAAATTGAAACTGAAACTGAGTACTGGAACTGAACATAAACATGAGTACTGTAAACATGAGATAATCTGTAATAATCTGTAATGATCTGTAATAATGACATGAACCACCACGGGGAGAAACGTGGAGTCTGATCTCTGCCCGATCAGCTAAGCCATCTCGTACCTTGTCGGGGCACGAGACATGAACATGACATGAACTGTAATACCGACATGAACCACCACGGGGAGAAACGTGGAGTCTGATCTCTGCCCGATCAGCTAAGCTATCTCGTACCTTGCCGGGGCACGAGACATGAATCTGACATAAATGGATCCAAATCCCTCAATGGGGAAAATATGAAGGAATCGTCCTATCTGGGCGGAGCGATCCTTATCCTACGTTGGCATACGTAGTTTCAGGCTATCTTGAGCCTTCTCGGTATTAATACAACTCCCGAACATGAGAATAACGTAGTTGGCTAAGAAGCCCATGACTTTCGTGAATTAACTTGTACTTGTCTTGAAATCATGATTTCACGAAATAACTTGTAAACATGGTTTCATGCAATAATCTTGTAAACATGGTTTCATGAAATAACTTATAAAATAGTTTCATAAGATAACTTGTCATAGTCTTGCAAACATGTTCTTGATTCATGAGTAATAAGAATATTTCGAAATCATATATATAATTGACTTGAAAACATGCTTGTAACTTGCTAGATAAAATCATGAAGTTTCATGTAATCATATTGAGAACCCATGAGGAAGAATTCATGATTCATGGATTAAGCTAGGGTTCCTAATAACCGTAATGGAAGATTAGGAATACAACAACGAATATAGATACAAAATTCATGTACATAAATACTTAAATACGGGCTACCAATATGTTGGATTTAGTGCCCTAAGATTTGAACTTCATGGATATCAAGGAAACGAAGCATGGGGAAGAACATAGAGATTCCCTCATGTGGATGGAAGTTCTACATACCTTAGTTGTTCCAAAACTTGAATTAAAGACTTGGATTTTGAAAAAGATTTCCTAAATCTTGATTCTTGAATCTTGAGATGGGTTTTCTTGAAAACCCTAGATTAGGAATGATTATTTCTTGTTTAGATTACAAGGATATATGTTAGAATTGAGTTGGAATAATTGGAATGGACTTACCTTGGTGTTCTTGATGTTGGAGGAGAGTAGGAGGTCGCTCTAGGGTTTGAGGGAATGAAAAATAATGACTTGAACTGATATAAACGAACATATAATGTTTTGGAAAATGCAGTTTACGTCCAGCACTGTGCTGGCCGTATTTCAAGTTTACGGGCCGTAAACTGCAATACGGTCCGTATTCTGCCATATGGACTGCACTGTCTCTCTTCAGTAAAATGGCCATAACTCTTTGCACAGATGTCCGTTTGACCCCCGTAAGATACCGTTGGAAAGGTATTTCAATGATCTACAACTTTCATCAAGGAAGTTTTCCCAAATTCCAAACACGTTTTGAAATACGGGCCGTAAAGTGAAATACGGTCCGTATTTAACCGTATGACCTCAAAATGTCAAATTCCAGAATGTTCAGAAATTCTTGGTTTCAGTTTACGGGCACTGTTCATGGTCGTAAATTGAAATACGACTACTGTTCATGGGCGTAAACCACCATATCACAACTTAACGGAAAAATTTCAATTCCCACATTCTTTATCTGATGTTCTAAGTCTAGGATCGCGGTCAAAACTTTCATTAAAAGTACGGGGTGTTACATTCTTATTGCACAGTTTTACTCGACATTCTCCTTTCGGATCTTGTTTTTGGATTGGCGGGACTGTCATATAGTACATGACAATAGGTACAAGTATTTACCCTGAGCCTTCATAGACTACATTTTATTATCTGTAATATAGAGTTATGGGACTATATAAAATGGTATTATATATGGTAGATTACGAAAACTAAAAATAGAAGGAAGAATTTAAACAAAAGAAACTGAAAGAGAAATATTTACCTAGAGCCTTCATAGACTTGCCAAACGAACACTCATATGACCTTAAATTGGGAAAAAATATAAATCAAAAGAAGAAAAGAAAGAAAGACTGCTAAAGAAGAAGATTGAATAAGAACTTACTTCGGAGACAAACAGTTAAACCAGGACCAATCATGACAACAACGGCAGTTAGATTGTTTTTCAAAAAATTGTTAATGCTACTAAAAGTTGTGTCGAATTTGTTTACTATAAAAGTTGTAATTGTTCAAGAAAAGGATAAATGACAAACAAATTAACAACAATAATGGAAAAATGAAAAAATAAGGATAAAAGCAGAAACAACACATTGATAAAGCAGGAAAAGGGAAAATATGAAAAAATTGAAAGGGAAGAAATTTGGAGAAAGAGAGAGGACCACAATAGTGAAAAAGGAATGGGGAACGGTATCATGCTAAGATTTGGTAGAAGAAAGTATAAAAGAGAGAGAGCAGTCCATTGGATTACAGCCCCTTGGGAGTGGTATGGGGCTATGGTTACAACTCAACACGTCTTTGATTTTGATTCTCAGCCTTCCAAAAAATTGGGGAAAAGAACATAAAATAATGGCACAAAAATGAATCTGACCGAATGAAAAGGACATATATTTGTTTTTGGAAGTGACGTTTCGGTTGGAAGTGACTATGAAGAAAATTTCTAATATAAGAATATTTCATAGATCATAAATTTGTCCATTAGTGCACTTCTTGCTAAACATACATTAACTTATGGAAAAGTTTATCACTGACTCTTGCAAATTGAATTGAATGAATTGGATTTGTATTTCATTTGCCAAGAAAAAGCCGAACTGGAAAAGGTATCTAGTTGGTCTGGTTTTGATTTTCAAGAAAACTGAATCAAACCGGCCATGAACACCGCTAAATAAAGGATAAAAGAATTTCCATCATATGTACAACAACTTAGATATTAATGCAAACATGCTAAATCCATTTGAGTCTGTGTCCGTACGTGCAATTACTTCAACATTACAAGAGAAAACTTGAAGTTACAAAAGTTACAAAAATTCCTTATTGCAATTCATTTTGAGACACTGAGTTCTGATTATCTTCTTCTGTACAATCAGAAGTATAACTATATGAACTTTCACTTTTTGGAGAAATGTTATCTTGAGAACGCTCAGGATGAGGCATATCTTGCCTCAGTTTTCCTAGTTGGTCAAGTTCAACTGCTACCTCCTTCATGCTTGGCCTTTTCCTCGCATTAAAATTTAAGCATCTCTTGGCAAGCTTGGCCACAACAAGAATCACATGTTCATCCGCAACTTCTTTTACAATTTCAGTGTCTACGATCTCAAATATGCGATTTTGTTTCAATAATAATGTGAAACGTATGGCCAAACCTGGATCTTCTATTTCGCTTGAAGAGACAGCCCTTTGACTTGTTAGAAGCTCAGCAAGAATTACACCGAAGGCATAGACATCACATTTGTCGGTAAGTTGACCTGATCGGAAGTATTCTGGAGCTATGTAACCAAATGTACCTCCTACTAGTGTTGTTAAATGAGTCTTGTCGACAGACAAAAATCTCGAAAGTCCAAAATCAGAAACCACTGCTCTAAAATTATCATCTAGTAATATGTTGTTTGATTTTATATCTCTGTGAAGAATGGGAGTAGAAGCAGATGAGTGCATGTAAGAAAGCGCCCCTGCTACTTCTGCAGCAATTCGCAAGCGATGATCCCACGATAATATTATTTCTTGGCGCGAATGAATCTGAACATCCAACTCAGACTTTGAGTGAGTGGGGTTAGAACTGTGACTAAGGTTTCCGTGAATATGGGATGACAAGGTTCCATTCGAGATGTACTCATAAACTAATAATGGGACTTGAGTTTCTAAGCAACAGCCAAGTACCTGTTGACAATAGTAAACTTAAATGTTAAAGTTATGATTAAAGTGCTAGGTTCATTTATATCTTGAGTTATCTTCAGTGCTTAAAGTGAGTGACTATTGAGTTATCCTAAATTGTTCATTAATTATGATTGTGAATAGGAGCAAGAGTTGATGTAGTAGCACTGTGTGCGCGTGTTGTGTAAGTCTAGTGTGTTATTTTGTAAGAGTATATGAATTTTCTAATATTGTTAGTGCGTTTACGTTCACCTCCCTCTTCCATCCTGTTTATGCATTACAGGTTTTTTAATCTTTGAATTATGTTGTTCTCTTTCTCCATTTTTAATAATATGGTAGCAGGAGCGTTGAAATATCAACAGTACCTTGACAATGTGTCTCTGATTTATTTGGGAGAGAATGAGTATCTCATTTATAAACTGTTCAATTTGATCTTCATTCACTGCATTGGATTTCTTCACAGCTACAATGCTTCCATCTGATAACATTCCTTTATAGACAGTCCCAAGCCCTCCTTTACCAAGAATTCGAATTTCATTGAAGTTGTCTGTTGCTTTCTCCAGCTCCTCTTTCAAAAAGTGCTTCAACAAAGAGTCACTAGTACTTTCTCCATTTAAGGGAATACGTTGTCGTAAAAGCAATCCACCATTCCTCTTGAAAAACTTTTGTTTAGCTTTCTTTTCTTCCCTCTTCCCGAGCCACTTGCGTAGCCAAAGACAAACTGCTACCAGGATTACCAAAGTAAATGCTGCTACAAGACCTGCTTGTGAGCAAACCACTATCTTTATAAACATACATAAATCCATATTTAGTATCTAAGGGAAATTTCTGGAAATGCAAAGGACGCACTGAACTGGTGCTCCTCCTACTTTCCCTACGTCTCCAGGCCCCTTTGTAATTTGCAAACATAAATTATGTTGAGTTTCTAATTAGAATGAATGTCATAAAGATTTTAGTTAGGTCATAACATGAAAAGGATCATAAATCTATGACAGTTCAAAGGAGTAATTTGTCTCAAATAAAAAGTTATAGAAAACATAAATTACTTTAACAAAGAAAAAAGAGGGGAAAAGAGATAAAGAAGAGAGTTATACGATACCCAAGCAGATTTGTATAAGGGGCATGTGTTTCACATTATTTGGCTCACAAAGGAAACTGCCAGGAGTATTAACACAGCGAGTTTTGTTGGAACAACGCTTCCATTTTGGACTTGCACACTCGTTGATGTCTGTGGAAATTAACAAGGAATCATCCATAAAAACAGAGATAAGTAACTGAGAAAACCAGACATATTACATGCTGAAATAAGTTAAAATACATTGTTAGTGTAAGATATTGAGCCCGTTTGGATTGACTTATTTTAAGTGTTTTTAAGCCAAAACAGTTTTTAAGCCAAAAGCCAAAAGCTACAATACCTAACTTATGGCTTATGCTTAAAATTCACTTAATATAAGTCCATCCAAACGGGCTCATTGTTATATTTTTTCTCCCTCTGTTTTACCCCACATTGTGGGATTTCATTGGATATGTTATTGTTGTTTTATTTTGTTTGTCTTAGTTTGAATTTGCACGAAGTTAAAAAATATAACGAATACATTTGGATCTTGTGGTATTAAACTAAAGGTGTCTATAACATACCAAATGTACCTTTTAAATCTTATGGTCTTAAATATTTCATGTCATTCCTATAAGGGTGTGCTATTAAGTGTAATATATGAGAATATCGGAATTAAAAACTTACTAAATATAAAAAAATGATGTTGTTTTTGAAATAGAATAAAAATGAAAGTAAGATATGAAAGTTAAAATGGAGGGAGTAATATAGATAAGTTAAATCCCAAAAACATAAAAGAGAAATGGACAGGGGAATTAGTACCTTGGCATCCGTGAGGGAGGTAAGGGTTGCCTTGATAACCAGCAGAGCAATTGCATCGGTATCCCTCACCAGGTCTAGTAGTGTCATCGACGCACCTACTGTTATTTCTACACGCATAATATTTTGGCCTTCTCATGGCTTTGTCGCAACTAACATTGCCAATTACCCAGTCAAACGCTACCCTTGCTTCATAATAATCATCTTCTTTGCATTTACCAAATAATTGAGTGAAGTTAGACTCAGAAAAGCCCTTTTCCAAAATTAAGACATAGCTGCAATTGTTAGATGCCCACGATGTTTTCTCCGTGTTCATTGTTTGTATAGACACATTCAACCGTCCTGGTATTTTCGAAAATGCAGACTGACAACAACCGTTACTCCCAGTGCAATAAGATAATGAAGCTGAAGAAGATGAAAAGTTATTGGTGAGGTTGCTGCAGAAAGAAGAACATCCACTTACAATGTATCCACTGCTAGTGTCTAAATCTTTGACACCAGCATAAACGTCACACCCAATGGCTACTAGAATGTTCTTCTTTGAAAGACTGATATACTCGGTGCTGGTTTGCCAAGCATCACCGTAAATGTTCTTTCCAGATGATTTGTTGTAGGGGGTAGGCCTAAAAGGAATAACAACCGATACGGAGTCCACTGATATGCTTCGCAATTTACGACCACCAATAAAAGCAGTGTTGTTAGTGCAGCTCACTTCGAATTTTTCATTGAAGTAACACCCTTTTCCTATTCCAAATGGATAAGGAATGGTTATGTTGCCGCATCTCTCTGGGCAGCCAGGTTTTGATGAAGATAATATTGCTGATGATGACCATATTCTTGTAGCTGAAACTTGTGGCGTTTCTTTAAAAAGCAGCCCAATAAGAAGAACAAAAAATGACCAGATGGGAATCTGCATCTTCGTGTATACTGGTATGTACTGCTGCTTAATTCTTTGGTCGAATCGTATCTTATAATGGCACAATTTCTGCAAACATTTACTTTGAAATAGAAGCTGCTAAGGGTGAAATAGAAACTGCTAAGGCTTCCCCACTTATCCACACACGGAAAAGAAATAACTTTACAGGTGGCATCCATAAATTAAAACTTATTATTGTAATTTTGAAATGTCTTGGTCCAGCATCCATTTCATTGGATTGGATATATGTGGATATTTTTTCTTCACTTTTCTTTTTCCTTCTTTTTTGTGTTTTGTTTGGTTTTGGTTCTTAATTTATGGATGGCTGTTTCTGTTATTTGGAATCTCTATCTCAATAGAAAGTGATACTCATGTATTGTCTTTTTTTTCCTCTTACCATGTGAATGAAAAAGGTTCTTTGAACATATCTTTTTACGGCTCACTTATGCTTTAAATCATTTCTAAATTTTAGGTTTGGTATGATTATAATACAAGAAGAGAAAGAAGAAAGATGGGCAGCCAGTTTTGACAACAGAAAGAAGATCATATGATAAAATTTCCATTTTGCTGCAAATTTTGTGCGATCAGTTAACTTTGATTTGCATTTTTGATTCATCATTGTCGGATTGAGCTGAACTTTTTACTGAGAGTTTCTAACATCCTTTTCTTATTTTGAATAGTGAAGATCATGATTTTAGCTGTAAATTTTGAGTCGCGAAATTCTTACTTGTTCTGTTGCTGTTAGTACTACTGTTTCTCCTTGTCTGATATATATTAGAGAACATTTTATTCTCTTTTCATAGAGTGGAGCTATTTGATGGACCGAAGATCATGTGGTTTTTACTCGTCGTGTTGAAAACGTTATATAATTGCCTTTGTCATAATTATTTTGTATGGATATAACAAAACAAGTTAATGAATAAATGTTGAGTCCACAGATTTTTTGCAATTTGACTTTCTGATGGTATATGTTTGAATTGCCTTTTTCAAAACGAAATGAATGTCATGATTAGAATCTGGTATTATTAGTTTTGATTGGTTGGATATTCAGTCATGAAGTAGGAGCACAATTTTCATGGTGGCAGTCACTTTCTTCTCCTTCCTTCAATTTTTTAACTCTCTAAAGTTGTCTTCATGCGATATATAGATTACAGGTTCGAGTCCTAGAATAAGCAACTGATACCTAGGCTGCCTTTATTACATCCCTTGACGTGCGGCCTTTCCTCGGAATCTGGTAAATGAGGGATGCTTCGTGCACTTGGTTGCCCCTTTAAATTCCAGTTATGAAGTACTGAAACTGCTAATAAGCAGTTGATGTGTTGGTTAAAAAAGTGTTGGTAAGCTGTGCTTTTGTTAGAATGACTGAAATACCCTTAAAACTTTTGCAAAATAAATTTAAAAATATCCTTATAGAAAAAAGGACGGCGTGAAGAGCAAGTTAGGAATTTTATTTTGGGAAAGATATTTTGAGAGTTTAAAAAACTGTTAGGGATAAAATACTCCTTTCATCCCAGTTTATGTGACACTCTTTCTTTTTCGATTTGTCCAAAAAAGAATGACACCTTTGTCTAGATAAGATTAAACTGACTTAACCTGTTTATATATATACTAGTTTCGGCACGTGCGTTGCACGTGTATCCGGTGGCGGAGCCAGAATTATCACTAAGGGGTGTTAAAATATAAAGAAGTAAATTCACGAAGAAGCCCAGGAGTGTCAATATGTAATATATATACATAAAAATAAAAAATTTCCTAGCTACACAATATAATTTTCGGACGAAGGGGTGTCGATTGACATCCTCAACTACATGTGGCTCCGCCAAGTGTATCCCGATTCGTCTAATACAAAATTTTGAATTTTCCAAAGGGAAAAGTCAGTTAGAATGAAATTTCCAATTTATATTGGTTGTTTGTTAATCTACTTTTCTTACCTTTTCTATTTGGTTTTGTTTTACCTTTGATTCTTTCTCATGTTGTCCTCCTTAATTATGTAAGTTCCTCCCGGTCAATTTTGAGATGTTGAAAAATCTGTCTTTCTTTCCTTGATTAACATTATTATTATTATTGTAACATCAAATATACGTAAGGATCACAAATATTGTGACTTGTCCGAAGAATTAAAGGAGAGCGAATTAATGGAGAAAAGGCTAATAGACAAAACTTAGGCAAAGAGCATACTATGAAAAAACTTCATTAGCTCAATCTTGAAAAACATACCAGAAACTTAACTATAATTTTCAACTTTTCTAAATGCATGAAATAATACCAAATTATCTTCATCTACTACTCGTTTTAATCGAGTACTGCTTAGAAATCTAACTTTCACCAATATTCCAAACTTCATTGTCTTCCTTGTCGTCATAAGCACGATCTTCTATATTTCATTTGCACAGGTTTCTCATCCTTATTTTCTTGTTTCCTGTTCAGGCATGTGTCCTTTAAGATGTATATTTCTGAGCTTTATTCTCATGGTAGGTGGTACTACCAAAAAAGGATCGGGGAGAGAAATTATGTAAAGGTTTATAATAAATACCTAAGCGAAAGTTGGAGAATTCCATTGCTATTATTTATAATACACCGTGGCCTAAATTTATATTCACAAGACCTTTGGCCTTTCAAATTCCTTCAGAAATGCAACTGTAAATTACAGCCTGATTTATTGACTACAATTTTGTATTTTTGTTTTTAAATTATTCACTTGTAGGTATATCAGTTTTTGTTGGATTTAACTTGTGCTTAAAGGGTTAAAAAGTGATTGAAGTTTTTGATGGATATTATTTGTTGGTTTCTTTGACAGATGAATTAATTCATGTTATGATGAGTAACGTTTCTTTCATTATAATTGCTATATCACTACACTTACAAAACTTACAATTTTGAATATATGTCAAGGAATAAATGCTCAAAAGTACATAGCCACCTCCGGAAGCCCAAAGGCCGTCTGAATGGATCAAGATTTGTGTTTTTCTAACTTAAGTTTTTTCATTATTATTAAAATGTATTTTTAATTTTGATTTACTATAGGAACAAAATAATAATCCAACTTTAAAGGGAGGAACTTTCCACTTTTAGTATAATAATAATATATATATGATTACAAGAGAATCCCCGTGCGACGAGCTCGACCCAGAAAATTCGTAGGCAGGGGTTTTCAAACTTGAAATCTCCATTATGAAAGTTTCATGCTCAACCAACTAAGCCTTCCTTGCGGATGATTTAACCTGTTTATAAGGTTAGCCAAACACCCTATTATTCTTCTTTAGATCTATAATCATTATATGTATTCCAACAACTTCACTATCACTCGGAGCAAAGCTCGCAGCAGTTTTTTTTTTTTTTTTGACACCTCCCACCAGCACAGGTACATTGATTATTGAGCCACACCCTTGGGTGCACTAGCAATAGAAATTTAAAGTTATCTTCATGATATATATAGTCATGGGCTGGAGCCATGGAATCAAGCAACTGATACTTTGAACCCATCGAGCTGCAGCTTTCCCCGGGAACCTGTGTAAATGTGGATTATTCGTGCATAGGACTGGCTCTTTAAATTCCAGGTATGAAATTACTTCACACTTGTCTCTGTAATTTCATTTCAAAGTCTGAAATTGTGATTCTTATATGTAGATTGAATTTGTGTTAGATTGGTTCTTTCTGAAATCTTTGTGTCGGGGGATGATTTTGTTGTTTCTTGCTGATGAGAGTGCCCAATTTTGGGCAGGAAAAATGGTTGCCCGTAAGATTTTGTTTAAGCATCTGAATGTAAGATTTTGTTTAAGCGTCTGAATGAATTCTTCAGCTTTGTGAAGGATATTTCATGACATGTTCATTCAAGATAGTAAGTTAGCTTAATGAAAGTACTATGGGGAAAATTTTCTCAAATAAGAATATTTCATAGATCAAGAATTCGTCCATTAGTGCAATTCTTGATAAACAATCATTAACTTATGGAAAGGTTTATCCACAAATATATATGGAATCGAATGAATTGAATTGTATTTCATTTGCCACGAAAAAAAACGAAGCGGAAAAGGTATATAGTTGGTCTGGTTTTGATGAAAACCGAGTTAAACCCCCATGAACACCTATAATAAAGGATAACAAAAGAAAATAATTAGGAAAAGTTTCATCATATTAGCAACAACTTAATATTAATGCAAACATGCTAAATCTTCATTTGATTATGTGTCCATACGTGCAATTACTTCAACATTACAAGAGATAAAACTTGACGTTATGGAAGTTACAAACTTTCCTTTCAGTCATAATGCATTTCATTGTGAGACGCTGAGTTCTGATTGTCTGCTTCTGTACAATCAGAAGTATAACTATGTGAACTTTCACTTTTTGGAGAACTGTTATCTTGTAAACACTCAGCATGAGACATATCTTGCTGCATTTTTCCTAATCGATCAAGTTCAGCTGCCACCTCCTTCATGCATGGCCTTTTCCTTGCATTAAATTTTAAGCATCTCTTGGCAAGTTTGGCCACAGAAAGAATCACATGTTCATCTTCAACTTCTTTTACAATTTCAGGGTCTACAATCTCAAATATACTATTTTGTTTCAATGACATTGTGAAACGTATGACCAAACTTGGATCTTCTGGTTTGTTTGAAGTGACAACTCTTTGACTTGTTAGAAGCTCAGCAAGAATTACACCGAAGGCATAGACATCACATTTATCTGTAAGTTGACCTGACCGGAAGTACTCTGGATCTATGTAACCAAATGTACCCCCTACTAGTGTTGTTAAATGAGTCTTGTCAACAGACAAAAATCTCGAAATTCCAAAATCAGAAACTACTGCTCTAAAATTATCGTCTAGTAATATGTTGCTTGATTTGATATCTCTGTGAAGAATGGGAATAGAAGCACATGAATGCATGTAAGAAAGTGCCCCTGCTATTTCTTTAGCAATTTGCAAGCGATGATCCCACGATAATATTGTTGCTGGGTGCGAAAGAGTCTGAACATCCAACTCAGGCTTTGGGATAGTAGGGTTATAGTGACTGAGATTTCCATGAATATGGGATGACAAGGTTCCATTCGAGATGTACTCATAAACTAATAATGGGACTTGAGTTTCTAAGCAACAGCCAAGTACCTGTTTAAAACAGTAAATTATAATGTTAAAAAATGTGATAAAGGATGTATTCAGTACGAAGGAAAATGTTTTCTTGACAAATGTTTTCCTGGAAAATAACTGGGTTATATTTACCTCCCTCTTCCATCCTCTTTATGCAACACAACGTGCCCAGTGTGATCCTATAAATGAGGTCTAGAGAGATGGGTGTGTACCCAGACCCTACCCCTACCTTTTTGGGTAAAGAGGTTGTTTCCATCCTCTTTATGCATTATAAATTATTTATCTTTGAATTGTGTTATTCTCTTCTTCCATTTATACTAACATTGTAGCAAGAGCCTAGTTTAAATATCAACAGTACCTTGACAATGTGTCTGTGATTTATTTGGGAGAGTATGAGTATCTCATTTATAAACTGTTCAATTTGATCTTCATCGACTGCATTGGACTTCTTCACAGCTACAATGCTTCCATCTGATAACATTCCTTTGTAGACGGTCCCAAGCCCTCCTTTACCAAGAATTCGAATTTCATTGAAATTATCTGTTGATTTCTCCAATTCCTCTTTCGAAAAGAGCTTTGACAAAGAGCCACCGCTACTTTCTCCATTTACGGAAATACGTTGTTGCAAAAGTAATCCACCGTTCCTCTTGAAAAACTTTTGTTTAACTTTCTTTTCTTCCCTCTTCCGGAGCCATTTGCGTAGCCAAAGATAAAATGCTACCAAGACTATAAAAGTAATTGCTGCTACAATACCTGCTTGTGAGCGATCAAATTTTATGTAAACAAACATTAATCCATCTTTAGAATTTAAGAGGAAGTGCTGTAAAACTGGTGCTCGTCCTATTTTCCCTACTTTTCCAAGACCTTTTGTAATTTTAAAGCTTATATTACGTTGAGCTTCTAATTTTCTAAAGAGCAGTTAGCTAGAATAAATGTTATAATGTTTTTAGTTAGGTCATAACATGAAAAGGATCATGGATCTTTTTGACAGTTCAAAGAGTGAGTTTTCTTAATAAAAAGTTATACAAAGCTAATTTACGTAACAAAGAAGAAAGAGGGGAAAAAAGACACAGAAGAGAGTTATACAATACCCAAGGAGAGTTGCATAGCTAGCATGGAGTGAGTTTTCACATTGTTTTGCTCACAAAGGAAACTGCCTGGAGTATTAACACAGCGTGTATTGTTGGGACAACGCTTCCCTTTTGGATTTGCACATTCATCGATGTCTGTGGAAATTAACAAGGAGTCATCCATAGAAACAGAGATAAGTAACCTGGAAAATAAGACATATCACATGCTAAAACAAGTTAAACTACATTAGTGTAATATATTGTTATATTTTTTCTCCCTCTATTTTATTTTGTATGTCTTAGTTTGACTTTGCACAAAATATAAGAATATAACAAATACTTTTGCATCTTGTGGTATTAAACCAAAGATGCCTATAGCTACCAACAGTACCCTTTGAATCTTGTGGTCTTAAATATTACACGTCATTCTTATAAGGGGGTGTTATAAAGCGTAACATATGAGAATATAGGAATTAAAAAACTTACTAAATATAAAAGCATGAAGTTATTTTTGCAATAGACTAAAAAATGAAAGTAAGATATGAAAGTTAAAATGGAGTCATGGAGGGAATAATAAACAAAAATCCCAAAAACAAAAAGAGTTAAATGGACAGGGAAATTAGTACCATGGCATCCATGAGGGAGGTAAGGGTTGCCTTGATAACCAGAAGAGCAAGTGCATCGGTATCCCCCAGCAGGTCTAGTAGTGTCATCGACACACCTACTGTTATTTCTACACGCATAATATTTTGGCCTTCTAATGGCTTTGTCGCAACTAACATTGCCAATTACCCAGTCTACCGCTACCCTTCCTACATAATAATCATCTTCTTTGCATTTACCAAGTAATTGAGGGAAGTTAGACTCAGAAAAGCCCTTTTCCACAATTATGAGATAGGTGCAATTGGTTGATGCCCACGTTGTTTTCTCCGTGTTCATTGTTTGAATAGACACATTCAACCGTCCTGGTATTTTCGAAAATGCAGACTGACAACAACCGTTACTCCCAGTGCAATAAGATGATGAAGCTGAAGAAGATGAAAAGTTATTGGTGAGGTTGCTGCAGAAAGAAGCACATCCACCTACAGTATTGCCTCCACTACTAGCGTCTAAATCTTTGACACCAGCATAAACGTCACACCCAATGGCTACTAGAATGTTCTTCTTGGAAAAACTGAAATACTCGGTGCTGATTGACCGAGCATCACCGTTAATGTTCTTTCCAGATGATTTGTTGTAGGGCTTAGGACTAAAAGGAACAACAACCGTGATGGAGTCCATTGATATGTTTCGCAATTCAATATTATCACTAGAAGCAGTGTTGTTAATGCAGCTCACTTCAAAGTATTTATTGAAGTAACACCCTTTTCCTATTCCAAATGGATAAGGAATGGTTAAGTTGCCGCATCTTACTGGGCAGCCAGGCTTTGATGTAGATAATATTGCTGATGATGACCATATTCTTTTAGCTGAAACTTGTGGCGTTTCTTTAGAAAACAGCCCAATAAGAAGAACAAAAAATGACCAGATGGGAATCTGCATCTTCGTGTATACTGGTATGTAGTACTGCCTAATTCTTTGGTAATGGCACAATTTCTGCAAGCATTTACTTTGAAATAGAAGCTGCTAAGGCTTCCCCAATTATCCACACACGGAAAAGAAATAACTGTACAGGTGGCATCCATAAATTAAAACTTATAATTGTAATTTTGAAATGTCTTGGTCCAGCATCTCTTTGATGGGATTGGATATATGTGGATATTTCTTCTTCACTTTTCTTTTTCCTTTCTTTTTTGTGTTTTGTTTGGTTTTGGTTGTTAATATATGGGATGGCTGTTTCTGTTATTTGGAATCTGTTGGAAGTTGGGTATGGGTCATGGGTCGCTCCATGCTGGCCGACCCGACCCGTTATAAAAGAGAACGGATTAAAAAAAAAAAAATAGCTATAGTGCACACTAACATTTGGCCGGACTATTTATAACGCATCCAACCTGTATCTATTTATAGTATGTTTTATTAGGCATTAAAATGTCACCCCTAGTATTTTAAAGTCAGGTGCCCCCACGCGCCACATGGCAGCCTCAAAGTAAATCAACCCATCCCCCAATTTTAAACCTTTTCTTTATTTTCTTACATCTTTCTCTTTCTTCTTCATCAAAACAATGTAACATACAAAAATAATAACAATAGAAAAAAGATGCAATAGGTTCTTTCGTTGGATTCTTTCATCGTTCAATTATTCGGAATATACGAAAGATTTGGAATCATATCCATTTAATTACACACAATTATTTTCAAATCTGAATACCATACCCATTTTATTTTCAGAACAAATTAATGGTGAACTTGTAGTTCGCCATTGTTGACCAACAAAAAGAACCCAATTCCACTACCAGTAGTATTTTTGAATTTTTACACAGAGGTGAAAGAAATCAAATGGTGTTTTTTAGGCTTTTTTGCTTTTCAGGGTTGAAAATTAAATATAGATAAAGAACATTATTCAGTACTACTCTAAGAAAGCAATTGAAATGGCTTTAGGAAAAAAACTATAATAGAAGAACATATAGATATACTTTTCAATGAGTTTTTATGAAATTGGAGAAGATGATTGAAAATAGCCATTGGAGAAGATGATTGGCTAAGAGGAAAAAAGAAGAGACAGAATGAAAAGAAAAGAAAAAAAAATGCTTATAATTTATTTATTTATTTAACATTTTTAGTGCTCCTCACTCTCTTTGAGAGAGTGAAAGACACTCTCTTTGCCAACTCAGAGCTTGATAATACCAGTTAAAAAATTTACAGGGGATAATAGGCCCCTGTAAAGGTTGAGTGTGTTATAAATAATCCGGTCAAATGTTATAGTGCATTGTAGCTATTTTTCCAAATAAAAAAAGAAATAACTTCTATGGAGAAGTTAATACACGTTGAAGTGTAGTGGGAGCAGTTTATTGGTTAACTGGAGTTCACTTCCCTTTAATAAAGGGATTATGATCTTCAATAACGGAGAGTAACAGAAAATAGAAGAAAGTTCTCGGAGATTGATCCAGTTATGGGAGCTTTTCCAGAGGCTTTGGAGGTTAAAACTCGGAGATTGATCCAGTTATGGGTTGCTGATGGTTTTCTAAGGAAAGAAAGGGTCAAAAGCTTGGAAGAAGTGGGAAAAGACTGTTTGGAGGATCTTGTTAGTAGAAATCTGATATGGTTAGAAAGAGGAGATATAATGGAGAGTTGACAACATGTGTTGTTCATGATCTGGTGCGCGACTTGTAGTCAAGCTGAGCAAGAGAAGTTCTTGCAGGTTAAAAGAATTCATCAAGTATCTAATAGCACGTCTCATTTGTAACACCCCGTACCTTTAACGAAAGTTTTGACCACGATCCTAGACTTAGAAAATCAGATAAAGAATGTGGGAATTGAAATTTTTCCGTTCAGTTGTGATATGATGGTTTACGCCCATGAACAGTGGTCGTATTTCAGTTTACTGGCCGTAAACCAAGTCGTGAACTGAAACCAAGAATTTCTGAACATTCTGGAATTTGACATTTTGGAGGTCATAAGGTTAAATACGGACCGTATTTCACTTTACGGCCCGTATTTCAAACCGTATTTGGAATTTGGGAAAACTTCCTTGATGAAAGTTGTAGAGCATTGAAATACCTTTCCAACGGTATCTTACGGGGGTCAAACGGACATCTGTGCAAAAGGTTATGGCCATTTTACTGAAGAGATATAGTGCAGTCCATGTGCGAAATACGCACCGTAAAGTCAGTTTACTACCCGTAAACTGAAAATACGGCCAGTACAGTGCTGGACGTAAACTGCATTTTCCAGAACACTATATATTCGTCCATATCAGTTCAACTCATTATTTTTCACTCCCTCAAACCCTAGAACGACCTCCTACTCTCCTCCAACATCAAGAACACCAAGGTAAGTCCATTCTAATTATTCCAACTCAATTCTAACATATATCCTTGTAATCTAAACAAGAAATCATCATTTCTAATCTAGGGTTTTCAAGAAAACCCATCTCAAGATTCAAGAATCAAGATTTAGGAAATCTTCTTCAAAATCCAAGTCTTTAATTCAAGTTTTGGAACAACTAAGGTATGTAGAACTTCCATCCACATGTGGGAATCTCTATGTTCTTCCCCATGCCTCGTTACCTTGATAATCATGAAGTTCAAATCTTAGGGCATTAAACCCAACATATTGGTAGCCCGTATTTACGTATTTATGTACATGAAGTTTGTATCTATATTCGTTGTTGTATTCCTAATCTTCCATTACGGTTATTAGGAACCCTAGCTTAATCCATGAATCATGAATTCCTCCTCATGTGTTCTCATTATGTTCATATGAAACTTAATGATTTTATTTTACAAGTTTCAAGCATGTTTTCAAGTCAATTACAAATATATGATTATGAACTATTGAATTACTCATAAATCAAGAACATGTTTACAAGCTATTTCATAGAACTATGTTTACAAGTCATTTCGTGAAATCATGATTTCAAGACAAGTACAAGCTAATTCACGAAAGTCATGGCTTCTTAGCCAACTATATTATGTTCATGTTTTTGGGAGTTGCACGCATTACCGAGAAGGCTCAGATAGCCTGAAACTATGTAGCCACCATAGGACAAGGATCGCCCCGCCTAGTTAGGACGATACCTTAATTTTACACTGAATGGTTCCATCAGGTACTTTACTACCTTATACCCTGGCAAGGTATAGGGGCTCAACTGGTCCGGCGAGGTACCAGACTCCACGTTCCCACATGGTGTTATGATATGTCGGTTTATGAAATGCTCTCCCTACTTATGATATTTTTACCATGTTTTATACATATATGTATTCATGCTCATGCTCATGCTCAGGTTCATGTCCAGGTTTTCAGTTGCAGTTCTTATCATGTTATTCCATGTCCCATGTTATTTCTTTCAGTTGTTTTACATACCAGTACATTCAATGTGCTGACGTCCCCTTTTTATTGCCCGGGGGCCTGCATTTCACGATGCAGGTACTGATATACAGGACGACACATCTGCTCAGTAAGACAACATTCGTATCAGCTTATTAGTGAGCCCCATCTCATTCGGGGTTTAGTCAACTTTTGTTTTATGATTAATTATGCATCTAAGGTATGCTGGGGGCCTTGTCCCAGTAAGTATGTTTTCCAGTCAGACTCATGATAGAGGTTTCATAGACTAGACAAGTCAGTTATGTCATGTCAGACGTTCGGAGTCGTATAGCCATTTTGGCTCATTCATGTTATTTCCGCACTCATGTTTAAACAAGTATTTTATTAAGTATTATGACTTACTAAGTTTTATAAAGGTTCATCATGCATTCATGTTATATTTCCGCTCATGTATGCCTCATGATAGTTCAGCAAGCCATGTGGTTCGCTCGGTCACATGCAGTCAGGCACTGAGTGCCGTGTTACGTCCAGGCCATGGTTCGGGGCGTGACATCATTTTCATCGCTACAGTTTCCATTCAGACATTCCTCAGGGTGATCGCTGGAAGTCATCGCCTAGTCTAGACCGAACATTTTACTACTTCAATGGACGAAGACTTGCATCGCCCCCTTCTAAACTAGTTCCTCTTTTGACACACTTCAAACTTCTAAGAGTTTTGGTGATCCTTCAAGTTACGTTTCAGCATTTCTCCTTTGAGATAACAAAGTTAGTACATCTGAGATACCTTGAATTTAACTGTCATAATGATCTTCACAGGTCAGCGTTTGAACTTTATAAACTGCAGACGTTGGTTTTTGGACACGGATATTCAGTTTTACCCGCGTGGATCTGGGAGATGAAAGATTTAAGGCATCTTCACGTAACAAGTATGTGAGGACCCACAGCTGGGCCTTGGCCATACTGTGAACCCCTGTGCCAGCCCCTTACAACTGGACACACATGCATGCTTGACATATCATGACATAATCAGGTATTATATGGGCAGGTGCCAACAGACAATTCGATATACGCTGCAGTGCTTCGAACCCGTGACCTCCCCCCTTTTGTTCTCCCAAAGGAGACGACTCTCACCAAATGGATAAGGAATGGGTAAGTTGCCGCATCTTTCTGGGCAGCCAGACTTTGATGTAGATAATATTGCTGATGATGACCATATTCTTTTAGCTGAAACTTGTGGCGTTTCTTTAGAAAACAGCCCAATAAGAAGAACAAAAAATGACCAGATGGGAATCTGCATCTTCGTGTATACTGGTATGTAGTACTGCCTAATTCTTTGGTAATGGCACAATTTCTGCAAGCATTTACTTTGAAATAGAAGCTGCTAAGGCTTCCCCAATTATCCACACACGGAAAAGAAATAACTGTACAGGTGGCATCCATAAATTAAAACTTATAATTGTAATTTTGAAATGTCTTGGTCCAGCATCTCTTTGATGGGATTGGATATATGTGGATATTTCTTCTTCACTTTTCTTTTTCCTTTCTTTTTTGTGTTTTGTTTGGTTTTGGTTATTAATATATGGGATGGTTGTTTCTGTTATTTGGAATCTGTTGGAAGTTGGGTATGGGTCATGGGTCGCTTCATGCTGGCCGACCCGACCCGTTATAAAAGAGAACGGATTAAAAAAAAAATAGCTATAGTGCACACTAACATTTGGCCGGACTATTTATAACGCATCCAACCTGTATCTATTTATAGTATGTTTTATTAGGCATTAACATGTCACCCCTAGTATTTTAAAGTCAGGTGCCCCCACCCCTCCCCCACGCGCCACATGGCAGCCTCAAAGTAAATCAACCCATCCCCCAATTTTAAACCTTTTCTTTATTTTCTTACATCTTTCTCTTTCTTTTTCATCAAAACAATGTAACATACAAAAATAATAACAATAGAAAAAAGATGCAATAGGTTCTTTCGTTGGATTCTTTCATCGTTCAATTATTCGGAATATACGAAAGATTTGGAATCATATCCATTTAATTACACACAATTATTTTCAAATCTGAATACCATACCCATTTTATTTTCGGAACAAATTAATGGTGAACTTGTAGTTCGCCATTGTTGACCAACAAAAATAACCCAATTGCACTACCAGTAGTATTTTTGAATTTTTACACAGAGGTGAAAGAAATCAAATGGTGTTTTTTAGGCTTTTTTGCTTTTCAGGGTTGAAAATTAAGTATAGATAAAGAACATTATTCAGTACTACTCTAAGAAAGCAATTGAAATGGCTTTAGGAAAAAAACTATAATAGAAGAACATATAGATATACTTTTCAATGAGTTTTTATGAAATTGGAGAAGATGATTGAAAATAGCCATTGGAGAAGATGATTGGCTAAGAGGAAAAAAGAAGAGACAGAATGAAAAGAAAAGAAAAAAAAATGCTTATAATTTATTTATTTTTTTAACATTTTTAGTGCTCCTCACTCTCTTTGAGAGAGTGAAAGACACTCTCTTTGCCAACTCAGAGCTTGATAATACCAGTTAAACAATTTACAGGGGATAATAGGCCCCTGTAAAGGTTGAGTGTGTTATAAATAATCCGGTCAAATGTTATAGTGCATTGTAGCTATTTTTCCAAATAAAAAAAGAAATAACTTCTATGGAGAAGTTAATACACGTTGAAGTGTAGTGGGAGCAGTTTATTGGTTAACTGGAGTTCACTTCCCTTTAATAAAGGGATTATGATCTTCAATAACGGAGAGTAACAGAAAATAGAAGAAAGTTCTCGGAGATTGATCCAGTTATGGGAGCTTTTCCAGAGGCTTTGGAGGTTAAAACTCGGAGATTGATCCAGTTATGGGTTGCTGATGGTTTTCTAAGGAAAGAAAGGGTCAAAAGCTTGGAAGAAGTGGGAAAAGACTGTTTGGAGGATCTTGTTAGTAGAAATCTGATATGGTTAGAAAGAGGAGATATAATGGAGAGTTGACAACATGTGTTGTTCATGATCTGGTGCGCGACTTGTAGTCAAGCTGAGCAAGAGAAGTTCTTGCAGGTTAAAAGAATTCATCAAGTATCTAATAGCACGTCTCATTTGTAACACCCCGTACCTTTAACGAAAGTTTTGACCACGATCCTAGACTTAGAAAATCAGATAAAGAATGTGGGAATTGAAATTTTTCCGTTCAGTTGTGATATGATGGTTTACGCCCATGAACAGTGGTCGTATTTCAGTTTACTGGCCGTAAACCAAGTCGTGAACTGAAACCAAGAATTTCTGAACATTCTGGAATTTGACATTTTGGAGCTCAATTGGTGAGAGTCGTCTCCTTTGGGAGAACAAAAGGGGGGAGGTCACGGGTTCGAAGCGCTGCAGCGTATATCGAATTGTCTGTTTGCACTTGCCCATACAATACCTGATTATGTCATGATATGTCAAGCATGCATGTGTGTCCAGTTGTAAGGGGCTGGCACAGGGGTTCACAGTATGGCCAAGGCCCAGCTGTGGGTCCTCACAAAAAAGGCGACTTTTTGTCGAGGATCCGACCCCCTTGCGAGTCGGGTTGCCCCCTCTGCTGACATGCCCTTGCGCATGGACTATTGGGTAATTGTGGCAGGAAATCACACCAGTTCGCTACGCGCTGCAGCGCTTCGAACCCGTGACCTCAAGCCTTTTGTCCTCCCGAAGAAAGCGCCTCTTACCAGTTGAGCTGCAGCTCAATTGGTGAGAGTCGTCTCCTTTGGGAGAACAAAAGGGGGGAGGTCACGGGTTCGATACCAGCCGCTGCAGCGTATATCGAATTGTCTGTTGGCACCTGCCCATACAATACCTGATTATGTCATGATATGTCAAGCATGCATGTGTGTCCAGTTGTAAGGGGCTGGCACAGGGGTTCACAGTATGGCCAAGGCCCAGCTGTGGGTCCTCACAAAGTATCTCTTCTTTCAGCATCCCTTCATCTATGGTAGAGTCTGGTTTCAAGCTACAAAATCTAGGACTTTCCACTCCACTTTTTTCCAGCTGCACTAAGGAATTGTTTACCGGTATTCCCAATCTAAAGAGGTTGAAAATTCATGGAGCTTAGGGAGAATGCACGCGGAAGATGATTTTGCAGAGCTTAGATAACCTTTCCTGCTTGAATAAACTCGAAATACTGAAGTTTGTCTGCAGCAGAAAATTACTTCCGCTCCCAGTCCCGAGTAAGTATGTTTTGCCGGTATCTCGAAAGAGATTAACTTTAAAAAGGACATACTTACCATGGGAAGACATGGCAAATATTGTAATGTTTCCAAACCTCGCAGTGCTTAAAATCGAAGACAGAGGTTTCTACAGTGAAGTATGGAGATTAAATGATGATGAGACATTCAATCAACTTAAGTTGCTTGTAATCGATTGGATGAATCTGAAGCATTGGGAAGCTGGCAATGTTAAATTTCCAAATCTGCAGCATCTAGGTTTGAAAGGATGCTTATACCTGGAGGAAATCCCTAAAGATTTCGGGGAAATTTATACTCTGGAGTCAATAGAGCTGCATCAATGCAGCAGTTCTGTTGCAAAATCCGTGAAGGAAATTCAAGAAGATCAAGAGAGCATCGGAAATGCTTGCCTCAGTGTCCAAATCTATGATAATCCTTGTAAGATTCAAACTATCTCAAATGGTTGCTCGTTAATCATATTTAATTTTTGTTTTGTACATGCTACATTCTTCTTGGAAATCATTGATTTTCGAATAAGTCCCCGACTCTTTTCAAATGTTATATTGTCCTATGCTGCTTTGGACATCATTGATTTTCTTTAATTCTTGCAGGGTATTTTTAATTGTCAAGTTCAAGATCACTGATCATGACTCGAAGAGAATATGATGTGTGTTTCGTGGATCTCCAGTGGTGAAAAGCTCTTTGTCCTAGATCAAGAAAGCAATATCATCCTGCAACACATTTATAAACATATATGTAATGTCTATCTTTCAATCTTTCACATTGATTATTGTTGGTATTGATCATCCTAGCTACACGTCCCTTTCACTTTCATTACGATCGCTAGCTAACTAGAAAACCATAACTTCAAAAAGGAATCTTCACTTTGTTCTATGACTTCTGATATTCAGATAATCTAACTCTGAGCTATGTTCTAAGAGTCTGAGATATTGTGTTTTGAATTTTTATCAACCCACCGTATTCGCTATTTATGTGAAGCCCAATGAACTTGGACGTTAATTCGGACTAATTCTAGCCTTAACGAAGCTTTTAAAATTGTATGTAGATATGTACCAGGCCGCATGAGCTTAGCGATGTTATTGGAATATGTGTATACATTCACGGGACTGGTTGGGCATGCCATACGAGCCACTCTGTGCATCGTGCAGGAGAAAGCTGGGAAGAAGTAGCTGATTATGAGTTGATTTTGAGCCTTTAATGCTATCATTAACTCATTAACATCAATTCATCATTGGAATTTATCTTTTTTAAGAACTAGGGGGGGGGGGGGGGGGGGGGGGGGGGGAGTTGTTCCCTTTAATTAAGAGTGGCCATTGAGTCTTTTATTTGAGGAAATAGTGACTCAAGTTGTTTTTATTGGGTAAGGGTGATTCTTTTGAAATTAGTGTTAATGACACTAATATTAAAAGACCTCAAGTTTTCTTATTTATACAAAATCCCTACCTCCTCCTCACCCATCCCCTTCCTCTTCCTCTTCCTCTTCCTCCTCCGCTTCCTCAAGAATACCGAATTAGAGATTTGTTGTTAGACGTCAGCAAGCGAGCGTACTTTTGTACGCTTCTTCTCCACTAAGCATGGAAGTTTAAGGATAACTATAGGTCGGTGGCAATCTAAGGAAATTCCGATTTCTATACCCGTTATGTGCACAAAAGTGGCAATTATTCTATTTTTATCATAGAATGAGTTAGTAGGTATGAGACGATTAATGTCAAATCCTCAAGGACAAATGATTGATTTACCTATTCAAAGAAATTTGCGCGTTGCGGGGTCTACTTTAGGACGACGGAGGACCGCCCGTAGGAGGTTTACTGCACAAGGCCCCTACAGAGGAAAAGCTTTATCCCAACAAATAGAAGATACTCAGCTCCACACAACATAGGGATTAGCACACTTTCGGGAAGAGCGGTAGTCTTCTGTGTAAGGATAGCATTTCTAGTCAAACTCGCCCTACCCAACTAAGAAGAACCGAACCTCACAGACACATCTTTTTCCTTTTGGGAGGGTACTCCCAGTAGTGGGTACCTCGTAGGAGCTCGACCTACCTACTCGAGTCTTGTATGGATATGCAAGAATGGTTGCTCCTAGGTGTGTGTCGGGGATGTGTTTGTTCGCGAGAAAGGATTCCTCGTCAAGTAAGTTTGGGGGTCTGGACACACTTGTGCGAATTCGGGTAACGGCTACAAGGGAGAAATCAAAAGGAAATTGTACCCGACCAAGGATGGACTTAAACTTGTAAGCTACCCAAGGTAGGGATAATCGTCCAGGTCTTATTGTGAAAGAAAAAAGCCTCCCCGCCATAGCAGACGGGCTGCTGCAGCTGTCGTCACCGGGGAGCTCTTGGCGAAGAGACCTTAGGATAAGTTGATAAAACAAAGGGATGGGCAGATCGACCCGTTCAGTAATTTCGAAGAAAGACTGTTGGTAGCAGGTAGAGAGATATTTTTTTCCTCTTTAAAACAAAAAGAAATGCGGGCTGGGTAGAGCTTGGCAGAGGGTTCGAGAATAGGGTAGGTACCTATCCTTAAGATTTAGTTAAGAAAAGAGTTCCAAACCTTTAGGCTCTGTACAAGTGTTGCATACAAGTTCCGACCAGGATGATTGAGAAAGATTCAACCAATTTGAACCGCTCACATCACAATAGTATTAGCATAAAGGCTGTAAGTCGGGGACGGCCATAACATAAGGCTATTACTTTCACACACATCTCTCTCTCTCTCTCTCTTTATCTATCTATCTATCTATCTATAGAGAAAGAGATATCCGTTGCTTGAACAACCTAACTGTGCCTTACATGTGCTCTACAGGCCACACGTAATCTTTCTTCCCAACGAGCCCTTTTTTTAATTAGAAGACGGGCATTGTATTCGGTTCAAAAGGCATGGTTTCTAGTATGTCTCCGGAAAGGGCCACATATGTTAACATAGTATCTATTTAGATAGGTCTGATTGACCCTTCTCATAATGAGAATGTATATAACTCAATTCTATCCTGATCCGGCATGGAATGAACTTATAATCATGAAATCAACTCGATCATCAGATTATAAGTTCATAACCCTATCCCATTCCCATTATGGGCAGAACAAATCTACTAATCTTTAATTCCAGTAAGTAAGAGGGATCTTGAACCAAGAAAAAACAGAAAGGGCGAAATGATTTCCCTTGCAGTTGATTTTATTCAACGATTGACCAATACTCAAGTTAGAGTTTTGCGCTCTCTCAAAAAGCCTGCACGCCTTCGAGTGTTCTCTCCAGTCCTACAAATTGAGTTTCAATAAGGAGTGCTTGCTGGAGCAGCTCAACGAGATCACAAGAATGCTACTTAGGGAGAAGAATCTCTTGACTCAGGAGCACTTGAATCTATTCTTTCTGTGTCCCACATCCGCCTACGTTAAAGCATCTGGCCATTCCTCGGCGAATGGAAACAAGAGATCGGGCTAAGATGAAAAGAGGAATTCTGAAAGGTCAGTCTAAATACGAAATAGCACTTCCTGCATTACCAGGAACCCGATGTTTGGACACAGGGAAAGGGGACCGCATATGACATCTGAAAGGACTTTTCCACGGAAGCTAGAGAAGATCCCCAGTTGAGCAGCAGGAAAATAGGAGAACTAGATGTTCTTTCTTGTACACTTCAAATGAGATTAAAGAAGAGAATGATGATGTTCAATTGATGGATATGAAATAGAAGAAGTTGAAGGGTCGAAGGTATCTTCTTGTCATGGATGACACTTGAAGTAGTAACGTTTGGGATCTCGTGATAAGAACTTTTCCAGATGACAATGATGAGAGTCGAATTATTTTGACTCGTAGGCTCAAAGATGTGGCTATGTATGTTGTTGTCCGGACAACCCTCCTTATGAAATAAGCCTCTTGAATTTAGATGTTAGTTGGAAGTTACTTCATGCCAAGGTGTTTAGGATACAATAACAGGTTTGTCCTCCTGAACTAGAGGATATCGGAAGCAATTGAATCTCCAAATTACACTATGCAAAAAGGGTTAAAACAATTCTTTTGTATTTACATAAACTATGAATTCCCTTTGCATCTATTTTTTTTTTATGTGTGTGTTTTTCTCCCCACCCATTTAGGAGGATTTATAGTGTTTCCACACTTCCCCTCCAGTGTGACTCGAACCCAGGACCTACTGGTCGTGGGTGGAGGTGCTTAACCACTGAGCCATCCCTCACTTGTCCTTTGCATCTATTTTTTTTAATTTTTTTTCCCCTCCCATTTTAGGAGGATTTATAGTGTTTCCACACTTCCCCTCCAGTGTGACTCGAACCCAGGACCTACCGGTCGTGGGTGGAGGTGCTTAACCACTGAGCCATCCCTCACTTGTCCCTTTGCATCTATTTATATCTTAGGTGTGACGTTTTTTTTTTTTTTTTTTTAATCCCCTTACTTGATTCCTGGCTTTGCCACCATCCTCATCGATTATTGTCAATAAGACTCAAAACTGTCTCACATTATTGCTCGCTAACCGGTTTAAAAAGTTTCTACTTCATTTTATGTGCTCCGTTTCTTATTTTACATTGCCTCATGAAATATATTTACAATTTGATAGTATAAAATTTTAAAGAACATCGTCGAAGAAGTCCCCAATCCACTTGATATACTTTGTTCTCTTATGTTGCCTTGGACATCATGATCTGCTTCAAGAATCATGATGATGCCTTGTAGTGTTCCATATCTTTTCTTGAAGAGTTCCATGCCATATATTATTACTAGTCTGATTTATTCAGTAAGCTTTATTTGAAAGGTATATGTATGACGCATAATTTCAAGACAAAAGGTTTCAAAACAAGCTCTAAAGTCATGAATATCTTGTAGGGTAGCCTTTGGGATATGCTTAGATGTTCCTAAGGTTTCAATGGTACAAAAATTTGCAGAACATAGTCAAAGAAGTCTGTATAATATTGTCCTACGTGCCCTGGACGTCCAATTAACTTTTTTCCCCGCAGGTAGTCAGAAAATATGCAGGTCTTTTATCTTAGTTAACTGATAGTGACCATCGGAAATAGCCCCCCCAGAGCATGTTCCGGTCACTTTTTTGTCAGAAATTAATGATTACCGACAGTGTTCCATCGGAAAAACGCGTGTTTTTAGCAGTGTTGACACAATTGACCTGCTTCAAGAATCAGAACGAGCTAAGTTATTGCAAGTAATGTACATACCAGATTTACCAACTGAATCTATCACTACAAGCAACCTCCAATATGCATACTCCAACCAATGAAGCTTATACCGACTATCATGCAACACTTAACTACTAGTCACTAGAGAATCTAACAAAACTTGAGGAGTTTATTGATTTTCTCTTCCAAATACCCTACAAAATGACAATAATATGATAATAAAAGTAAACAAGAATGACTTAGACACATCTGCATATGTTTCTTCAATGGTTGATTTTGCTATCTCTTTCTTTCTGCCCAATAGACTTCTTCTTCAATCCAACTTCACTGAAGAGAACAAGTAATGTACAAACCAGAAAGAGGAAAGGAACCCAACCGTGCCTGTTGCGAGCATGATGGCAAGGACCATGAAGAGGGAATATCCTAGGTAAAGGGTAGCGGAAACAGGCCCGCTCAAGCTCTTGAGATCGAAGATTAGATAGTTAACGGAGTATAGGAAAATGTATATAGCAACCGATCCAGAGGCAAAGAAAGATTTCCACCACCATTTCCAGTCCTCCACACAAAGATGCATGTAGGTCAAAACAAGAGACACCTCAGCACAAACAACGACTAGCAGGATCATGACAATGAGGAGGAAACCAAAGACATAGTACACACGACCCATCCAAAGACTTGACATGATGAAGAAGAGCTCGATGAATAGAGTACCGAAAGGAAGGGTCCCTGCACCCAAAACCAAAAGCCAAGATGGATATTTTTGTGGTGGGATTTCACGTGGGATTTGGTTGGTTCGGACTGGGTATTCTATGTGAGGAGCCTTTGCCCCGAAATAACCACCAACTAGGGTTAGAGGAACGGAAATGCAGAACCAAAGTAAGATGAGGACGACGAAAAGTGAAAACGGAATGGCCCCTGTACTGTGACTACCCCATAGCAGGAAGTTCAATATGGTTAGAATGAGAAAAGCAATTCCAGGGAAGAAACAAGCCGCCTTCCACGAGACCGAAACCCAACCCTTGTGGTCCCCACAATAGATTGTCCTCCAGAGACGAACAGCGACATAACCAGCTGCAACACCAAGAATCATATAAAAGAATAACATGCCAGTAATCAATGTTCCACGAGAAGCCGGGGACATAAATCCGAGGGCAGCAAACATGATAGTCACAACACCCATCCCTAGGATTTGAACCCCGTCTCCAACCATCGCACACAAAAGCGATGGATTACTCGGAGCCCTAAAAACATCAGACACCACAAGTTTCCACCCGGATAACTCCTCGTTCATCTGAGCTTGAGCTTCTTTGTCGAGTTCCTCGTACCTCGTCAGATCCCGCCTGACAGTTCTCAAGAAGATTACAAGCACGATTCCAGCCAAGAAAGTGACCACCATAAGGGAGTTAAGGATAGAGAACCAGTGCACCTTTGCACCTTCCATCTTCAAATAAGCATCCCATCTCGACGGCCACTTGATGTCACTTTCCACAAAGTTCACCTCATAAGTAAAAGACACAGGCTCATTTTCTTTAATAGCCATGGCGACGGTTGTAGGGTCACACTTAATCGGAGTCGGGTACTTACTATACATTTTCAAGTTCTTAGCTGAGTCAGGTGCATGCTGGACGCTACAAGGAACAACCTCAAACCCAACAACCATGTAACCGGGCGCCTCAGATTCACCCTTTCCAACGGTCGAGATCACCTCCGCTCCGGCCCCAGTACCCATAACCCGAGCCACATTGGTCTTCTCATACTTATGAACAAGAACCGTAAACTTCAAGTGATTAAACACGTAATATGCATCTTGAACCTTAATCCCAACCGGATACCCCGTCCACCGCAAGAAATAACCTTCTTTCCTCGTATACCGAATAGCAGGCAAATTATCAAGAATCAAATTCACTTGATACATCTCATCAATCCTTTTCTTCAAAAGCTTAAACTCCTCACCAGATAAAGGTTTAGTTTGACACATAAAAATGTCAGTCTCATTAGTATACATCTTAAACCTATAAGGTGAATTCTCAATCCTATCACCCATAAGAAGTTCACCAAGATTCTCAGCACTATCTTTTACACCTTCTTGGGGTTGACAAAAAGGTAAACTATAGTAACTATAAGGCAACTCAGTGTCAATTGATGTCAATGAATTAACCTTAACATTCAACAAATCACCAACACCATATTTGTGAGGGTAACTTCCAGGCAGATAAAACCCATAACACAATTGAGATACCAAGCAGATTAACAAAACCCAAATCTTGAATTTCTCAAAAGATCTCATTTTTATTGGTTTCTTGATCAGATCTGGATGACCCAAATCAGTAACTGTAAGTAAAATGTCAAGAATTAGTAAAAACTCAATGATTTTGACATCAAATAATGCAGTTTTTATTACTCTCTGTTTTATGCCAGATTTCGAGAGTCAAACGAGAAAATCTTTAATCTTGCTTTATTCATATGTCTTTTACATATTTTAAATGTTATGATTACTGTAATACAATTCAAATTTCGAGAATCAAAATAAAAAAAAATTTAATCGTGATTTACTCATATCTTTTAAATATTTAAATCGTTTGATTACTATGATTTATAGTACTTCTTTATATAATTTTTAAATTATTTTCAAAAAACTTGAAGATTATTATCCGAATTTGACTCACTGAAATACGAACTGTGTCACATAAAGTGGGACCGAAGAATTATTAAAATTACAAAAAAAAAAAAAATATGGGAATATGTTAAGAGATTTGACTTACCTCTCTGAATGGGGAGCTACACAAAGGAGAGATTTTTGAGAGACAAAAGGAAGAAGTAAGAGAGGGATCTGTCTGTATGCAAAGAATTTATGTATCCTATCTCCTTGTCGGTGGGAGACTTTTGGTCAGTCTTGAGTGGGACCCTCTTGCAGAAAATGACTTATGTCCTAATCATTAAACAAAATAACTTCAGAATATTTGTAACTAATGAAAATCAATAAAAGTACAATAATATTTATAATTGACATAATACGTAAATACGCCTTTGAGTGTGCCCGAGTAAGCACCTCAACTTATCTCCACTTTATCAGTTAAACACTCCAACTTACAAAATGATCATATAGACACCTTCAAAATTTATGTTCCTTGTCGGTGTCATGTCAGTATTTGTGTTTATGTGTTCAACTTTATATGAGTTGAGGTGTCTACTTGTGCGCATCCAAAATTGGAGGGCATACTTGTCAGCTGAGGTTAAGTTTGAGGGTCTGTTTATGTATTATGCCTTTATAATTTTAAATGAAACTACAAAAATAATCCTTTATGTTTGCATATAGGTTTAAAGTAGACGTTTAAACATGCTTGAGCAATTTTGATCCTTTAAGTTTGCTTTAGCACTTACAATATCCGTCAATATTTAACAACTCTATCTATTAGATTTGAACCGAAACTATGAAAAAAAGGATTTAGTGGGAACTCATATTTGGAGGTGGAGTTTCTATTATTTTTCATCTATTTCTAGAGTCTTTGTGCAATTTTTTGAAGTTTAATTCCTAAAATTCTTGTTCAATTTTTTCTTTTTGATATTTCAATTTTTTCTTTTTGATATTTCTATTTTATTTTCTTTTACATTTTTAGCCAAGTCTATTTGTTTGATCATTAAGGTGTAGTGAGAATGTTATTGATACTCAAAAGTAATTAGCACAACTGCACAAGCATGATGGGTGGCCTAATTCTTAGCTTTATTAACGAGGACACGACATGTCTTATCCTTTATAGGCATGAAAAAAAAAAAAAAAAAATAGTGAGTATGAAATATCTTAATATTTAAAAAATAAGAACCAGTGAGTATGAAATTTCTCAATATGTTAAAGTTTATAAGGGATTGAGCAGAAGAGAAGGCAGTGGTGGAACGACATATAGCCTGTTTGACCAAACTTATTTTTCCCTCAAAAAGTATTTATTTTTTCAATAAGTGCTTATTTTTTAAAAAAAAAAAAAGTGAGGTGTTTGGCCAAGCTTTTGAGAAAAAATAAGTGCTTTTGGGGAGTAGCAAAAGTAGTTTTTCAGAAGCTAAAAAAATAGTTTTTGCCCAAAAGCACTTTTTTGAAAAGTACTTTTGAGAAAAATACACATAGAAGCACTGTTTAAAATCTTGGACAAACATTAATTGCTGCTCAAAAGTACTTGTTAAATTAATTGGCCAAACACAAAGTACTTTTTAAAATAAGTTATTTTTAGAAGGTTGGCCAAACAGGCTAATTGACTCAAAGATGATCGGTTGAAAATCCTTCATCAAATAATTATAAAATATTACTTTTTATGTAAAATCTTGAAGATCTTTAGCAAAAATTTCTGACTTCGCCGTTGGAATAATGGATCTGCTTTTCGAGAATTATAATTTTTTTATTATTATTTTTAATATCTAATGAATGTGATTTATTTCACATTCATACCATGTGATTTTCTTGATTATATATTCCTTATGGAGAGAGAGAGATACCTAATTTATCTTATTCAGTGTACCTCATTCGCTAATTTTCTCAAATCATTCATAATTAGTTTTGTGTTATG
Source organism: Lycium barbarum (assembly GCF_019175385.1). Taxonomy (NCBI): domain Eukaryota; kingdom Viridiplantae; phylum Streptophyta; class Magnoliopsida; order Solanales; family Solanaceae; genus Lycium; species Lycium barbarum. The sequence goes on from NC_083343.1 coordinate 7,858,769, forward strand.
GATACATTGAATATCTATTCCTATATATTCTTGTGCTTTGAACCATCTAAATCTCACATGTTAAATATTCCCTATAAATGGAATATTTGTAACCTTGTACTCCTCCGTCCCATATTATTTGTTCACTTTCCTCTTTACACGCCCTTTAAGAAATCACAAATAAAAGTGTATTTTTACTGCATTACTCATATCTCTCTTCAATAAATTACACTCTAATCAATATTAGTTACTTTCAAAAACAATTAATGTCAAGGTCAAAATAAATTTTTTTAATTAATTCTATCTTAATTTTGTAAATTGACAAATATTTTGGGACGGATATTTTTAGTAATGTAGATAACTAATATGGGACGGAGGGAGTGAAAGAGATGAATTAAGTGAGATTTCGTAATAACTTATACATTTCTCTTTGCACGTTAAGTTTTACATATAATTTGACTTTTAGCATAAACATTTTTGGGGAGGCTCAAACAGGAAAGTAAGGAAAAAGATAATTTTTTTCCTTAACAACTTAACATGCACCACCATACATCTTATTTTTTTCCTTAACAACTTAACATGCACCATACATCTTGTTTTAATATTATTTTGAGCTATATTTTGTAATTATCATTTGGGACTCTTTTCCAACTTAGATTTTACAACTTATTGCCATGTGCTGTGTACACCTTTTCTACTTGAGAAACAATTTCTTATGAGTTATGACCTGTTCAAAGAAAATGACCTCACAAAAGATCTTTTGTATCTTATTTTCTGGTCTCCAGTGTTTATAATCTCCTGTAAAAATGATCATATAACTCTAAAAACACTCATAATGAATCTGAGCCTATCCTTAACCAAAGGTCTCGAGCCTGAATGAGGAATTGCCTATAGTAGGGAATGCTTACCCTCAAAGTGAGACTTCTCAGTGGATTATTCAAGCCCAAAGCAAGCACTAGACACCGCGTGGAAAACCAAAAAAACGGTGAACTTCACACTGCAATGCACCACGAAAATGAAAACTTGATTTCTAGTTACAATGATTTATTCTCTAGATAATTAGTCAGCCACTGAAATAGGGCTTCAGGACAACGTACAAAGATTAACTAATAAGTCCAATCATAGCAGAACACATAACATAATCTACATCAAGATGGGAAATATAAACATTTTTCCCTAGTTGAAAGAAGATTTAATGTGATTTTTAGCTTTTCGCACCAAGTCCTTGGGATTTAGGACGTCTAACAGCAGTTAGAGGATTGGTTATGCCTTGTGAATTTCTCCCAAGTCCCATGCCTTCAACAAACCCCATTTTTGCCATCATCTTTGATCCAAACCCCTTTGTATGCCTTTCAAATCCTCCAAATCCAATAGATGACTCCTTCCTGATGGATTTCTCGCTTCTACCGACGACTTCAGCACCTGAAACAGCTGATGATTTGGGGAGAAAATCCTTATTTGCTGATGATCTGGGTAGAAAATCCTTCTTTGCTGATGATCTACTACTTGTTTCAGGAATTTCAGCTCCCAATCCGAGAGCTTTAGGCCGCTGACGTGCTTCGATGGGCTCTGAAATGCCCTGTCCATCTTTACCTAAACCTTTACCTTCTTGATAACCCATTTTTGCCATCATTTTCGAGCCAAAACCCGTGGTGTGCATCTCAAATGCCCCGTATTCGATTGAGTTGGTCACAACCTTCGTTTCAAGGAAGGCGTTAGTTGTCTCGGTTGTTTCAATTGATTTCTCCTCAACTGTCTCGGAACGCATTATACCACTTGAAACAAAGGAGACGGGAAGAGCGGCATAGGAGCCTGTTTTCTGATCCCTTCTTTTCTTTCCGCCATCTTTTTGCCCACGTGGATTTACTGGGGTTTTGAACAATTTGCTTGGGCCAGATTGTCCACCACTACCCTTAGAAGACCTTTTAGCTGCATTTACATCCTTTCTATGACTATGTATACCGGTGACTGTGAAATCAGAATCCTCGTCACCAGCTCCTATCAACTGAATGTTCAAAAAATGGAAATGTCATTGTCAGACAGGAACATGCATCTTTTACATAATGTTTATGAAAGGAATATGTTTTGTAAACCATTGAACTCTTCAACAGACTGAAGGTGTTAAGTAACATTACCTTCTCCAAACGAATTTTATCATTGGCAGAAGGCATAGATGTATGTTGTGTCTTGGTAACTGTCACAAACCTGGAAAATAGGGACATAGATGACTGCAATGAGCACAATTTTCTTCCCATAGCAGTATTACATCTAAGATACATGTCAAAAGCTGTCTAATCAAGAAGAGGTGCACAAGCCACAATCCACATATACCAGATGGAGAAGTCTGTTCATGATCTCACATCTTCTCCTCAAAAGCTTTTCCATTACTAATATTTACATCTTAAAATCCTCCTACCCGTAGACTAAGCTGTCACAATAACCATAATTTTCAGAACTAAAATCCAATGAAACACATCTATTTAAGGCGTAGAAATAAAGAAATGTCGGGATACTGCAATCTTTTTCTTCTTCATTAAGAAAGTTTTAGAACATCAGGAAATACATCTGCAATTACACACCTTGGCTTTTATATGTTTTTTTAAAACATTAAATGAAAGTCCCCACCCCCCTGATCATCATTGAAAATCGCACTCCGGAAAGCTTAAAAAGGGAAAAACTACCATAGGCACAATTTGTCCTACCTCTTCTTGCCAGAACCTTGACCAACGCTTCGCAAACGGTATATTGCTGCTAATCTCTGAACCTGTGCATGTTCAGCACTAAGTGTCAAAACAAGTGATACATTGAGCTCCTAGTAGACACTCAATGGCAATTAATTCCTTCCTTTTGCAAGTTAAGAGTCATAGGAGTTGGTTATGCATGACTACAAATGGTTACCTTGCATTTCATTATTAAAATAATGATGTTCCATTCTTTACAAGAAAGGGGCAAAGAAAGATCAAATGAGCAACATCACCATCTAGCACATTTTTATAGTTTCCATTACAAAGAAGTGGCACACAGAGAAGTTTGAATATGATATAAGAAGTTTTCCTTTGTTATATGACTTTTCTTCTAAATTATTATCGACTATGCATGAGATAATACATACTTGATTAAAACAGCACCAATTCATGAACATTGTTTTCAAAATATGTTGAAAATTAAGATGGGAAGTTGTTGGACTACACATAGACAAGTAAAGACTTTTTTACTTGACATAGGTAGGACACAACACTATACCTGAGAACAATCACGTGAGTGCATAGGTTGGAAAGAGAGCATATCTGCTCCATCCAAAACCATCTGTTGCAGTTTCTACAATTTAAGAGAGGAAATTTCAATAAAAAGGAAAAGAAGATTATAGCATTTGCATAGATCTATTCAACATCAGTTTGGTTTCTTTGATGCACTGTGCTTTTACGATGGACTATATTACTCGGGAGATGATGATTTCAATAACAAGGCCATAAAAGGGGCTCCCAACCTTTTAAAATGTCAAGATATACATAGGTCTCTCAAGGTAGGGAAAAAGGAAGTTTCTAGGAGCTAAAGAGGGCAGCTTTAAAGTCTAAATCACCTACAAAATTAAGCAACTTAAAGGCAACAACGAAAAGGATACTCCTTTTTTATTTGATGAAGGAGGATGCTCGTTTTTATTACTGAGTAACTAGCACAGTGACTCAGCTACAAAAGGAAATAATATGAAAAGCGATAAAAAATGACTCGATGAACATCCAACTGCAACTTACTTTACACCATTCTCATCTGCTCACCGAACTATTAAATCAACTGAAACGAACAAAACCAGAAATACAAAGAGGAAAAAAACAAGACCAATCAATCAAAAGAAGTTACGCCTTCATGTCAGCAGATATGTGATGCTTAAAGACCAATTGACAAATAATAGTTCAAAAGTTTCACACTACTGATATTAGAGAACTTCACTGTTTAGGCAAGAGAATGGTGTTTTCTATTCCTTATCCCTTTATCTATTCAGTGAGGTTCTTTCATATCAAACTTTTTCTTATCCTGAATGTAAAAGAGAATGGAAACTGTCTTAGTTTGATTAGGAACCTCCTACAATCCCAACCAACACGTATTTGCAGTAAAATTTGGTTACACAACTATTTGCAGTATATCAGGATTCTCTTATGGCCTGGTTCTTATACAAACAAGATCAACAAAGAGACAGGATAAATGTACAGACTTTAGAACATCCATCAGCCTAAACATACAAGAGAGCTCAAAACTTAAAAACAAAAAGGAAATAGATGAGATAATTTTTCATACCACCATGTTTCTCACCGACAAAGTTACTAAACAAATTTAGCGGAATAGAAAAAAGAATTAAACAAGGAAAAGTTTGTGTTTAATGCACAAAAAACCTTAAGATGCTCTCTGCTTCCTCAGTTCAGGAAAAGAATTCCAGGAATGTGAACTCACATGCCTGTGTCATTGATTCTAGAATAAGCCTTCACAAGCTAAACCATACCCTAACATATTTTTCCATCATTAAATCAATTAAAGAATCTAAGTAGTACAAAATGTCAAAAAGACGGATCTGCATAGAAGCGTAGGCAGTTGACAGGATCAAGCTGGTGGTAAGATAAAAGCAACACAAGACTAGATACCGAGCAAGGGAGACAATCTCAAGCTCTTACTATATTTATCTTCTGAAGATCAACACCTCGGCGGAGCATTCTCTCTCGACGCTTCAAAGCCATCATCTCCTTGCGATGTTTCTTCTTAGCACCTGAAAACATAAGCTAGGAGTATATACAGTGGAGTTGAAGGCACATGGTCAATACACACACAAAAAACAAGGTGAACAGAAGAAAACAATGACAGCAAAAGCACAGAGAAAGAATTCCAGGGGAACTTTATCCTCTTCCAACACAAGAGAGTACTAACTTATACGTACTTGAAATTTAATGGCCAAGCATAAGCAGATTTACATAAAGACAAAATATATTGTCGCAAGTCAGTGATAGGGCAGATATCTTTACCTGGAATCCTCCCGAAATTTTTACTCTTTTGAGACTCAAACGGCCATGACTGAGGAAATTTAGCAGCATGTTTCTTTTTCCCAGAAACTGTTCTCGGATCCTTTACAAACATAAGGTCATCCAAATCAGAACCCCGAACATGCTTGGCAGGAGTAGATTTCTGACCTCGGTACTTTCTCTCTTTTTGAGGTTTCTTCTTTCCATACTCCCTAGAGGCTTCCTGAAGATCAATCCCACCCAACTTCTCTACGGTTTCATCTAAGCTGTTATCAGAACAGCTACTGGGAACTTGTCCAACCAACTGTTTAACATCAATAACATCGCACATTCCACCAGTGCCTTCGTAATAATCTGCAGCAACCTCTTCATCAATATCTGAATCACTATCAGATGAGCCATCACTTTCAGATGATCCATCAGATTCTGACGAACAAGAACTTCCATCATCTGATGAAATGTCTTCATAATCACCATCACTTCCCTCATCTGATATGTCATGAGTATATAGCCTAAGCCCCCCAATAGACAAAAATCCCTCATTTTCCGCAGAAGATATTTCAGCTGGCAGGGGATCGTCCATGTCCATGCTTGCCCCACCAAGGAAGCCACCATCAGCATCCATATCCTCCTCCTCAGAAGAATTTTCTTTCTCATCTTTGGATGACAATCCAACTCCTCCATGTGTTGTTTCTGCTTCATCATAGAATCCCAATCCTCTGTGTGAACTATCATCCAATGAGAAACCAGCACTATAATCTCCAGCATAGTCAACTTCATGAGAATCTTTATTTTGTCCAACATCTATAGATAAAGGGGTTGTGCAATCATAAATACATCCCTCGTTTTGAGGTTCCTTATTTGGGCCTTCATCTATGAAAGCAACAATTTGAGTTTCCTTTGTATCAACCAAAATAATAGGATGTTCCGAGTCCAGCTCATTGTCTTTTACTTCTCCACTAGGCACCGCATCTGAACCTATCTGGAAAAAGAGACATAGATAATTTCATCAGCAATGCACATTATTGCAATTTTATTTTAATTTTTTGAAGGTATCAGATTATATATATGAATAAATAAGTAGCCCTTAGCACAAAGACCGTATTGCAATTTTTTGTTTTATAGTCGCATTATAGTGGGCATAGTTCAGTGGTAAAAGTTATAGGGCATAGTTCGGTTAAAGATGGCTGCACGAGCAGCAGCACCAACTGTGAGAAATCCACCAATCCACATGTGATGCGCAAATAATGACAGTTGTGTACCATAGTCATTAGCTAGAAACGGATAAGGGGCAAGAAATACATATGGCGAGCTACAGCAGTGGTTAAAGAGCCAAAAATAGCTAAGTTAAGAGATATTGAGCATGCCCATGATGCTGTTAGGATCTCATATAGGCCTTATGGCATAGCTAAGTTACGAGATAATTGAGCATGCCCATGACGCTGTTAGGATCTCATATAGGCCTTATGGCCCTTGATAAGGAAATTGAAAAACGATAAACGAATGTGAAAAGTAGAAATGCAGTTTGCAAATTGGAATTTATTTTCATGTTTCTAAGCTCTAAGCTAAGATTAAACAAAAAAAATTGCAAATAAAAGTGCTGATGCTACAACCAGTCAATAAATTGTTAAAGCTTAAATAAAAGCTAGATTAAGCAGTAGCGTACCTCGTATTTTTCCCTCTCATCAGAAAATTACAATAAAAATGGATAAATAGCCAAAACGAAACTCCCCTACTCATCAAATTTAAGGAAACGCTAATCCTTATACTCCCTACGTTTCAATATATGTGAACCCATTTGACTGGGCACGGAGTTTAAGAAAGAAGAAAAGATTTTTAAACTTGTGGTGTTAAATGAGTCACATATATTTTGTGTGGCTATAAACCCTTGCATAAAGGTAAATTGTTTTCAGATATAGAAAGGGGTCATTCTTTTTTACACGGACTAATAAGGAAATAGGTTCAGATAAACTGAAACAGGGAGTACATACTGGGCAGATAATTAAGGAGGCGATAATTCATAAAGCTCAAGAATAAATAAAGTCATTCCAAACCCATCAGAGGAAATAAGCGGAAAATCCAAATGTATAGCCTTTTTTTTATCACGACCATATTTCCCGCCTTTAGCCAATATCAACAGGGATCAACCAAATATTTTATTAAGATCCAAATTATTAAGCTAGAGCTTGTGTACAGAAATAAGTTATTAACTAAATAGTCCTTTGAACTACAGCACTTCACTAGATGTGTATAGTTCTTTCACAACCAAAATACAACATAAATCTTCTCTAAATATTCTTTAAACCTCTAGCAACAAAATGATGCAGAGTTTGGAATTAACCTTCAGTCTTTATAACTAATCTGGAAAGAGAAACGTCCTATCCCGACATTTACAAGCAAATTTTGGCAAATCATATTAAGTACTGTGCAGGCCTACCAAAATGCGTTCTGTGGTTTAAATTCTGAATGCATGAACGACTTGCAAGCGTGACAGTTTTGTAGCACAGAGATGTTAAATTAGCACTCAACATACATCTGCCTGTCAAAATTCTAGCACATATTGGTATGGCGATGAGTTCTAGACCTCTGCCCTACAAAACTGTTACTTAGGACTGGGAACTTGTCCTAAGTAACCAGGATATAAAAGAATTTCTACTCAATATTGCATTTCCCTATAAAGCTATCCACAGTTACTGTAACACCAAAATCTCTGTGATCATCATTACCTTACACTAAAAATTCAATCTTTGACAATTAAATCAACTTCAAAATGCCTCTGAATCTACAAAGGATATACTCTAAGTCTCTAACCTGCTCATTCCTACACAATCATCAACTTTTTTAGTGGAAAACAAACATAAAATACTGATCAACAACAACAACATACCCAGTGTAATCCCACAAAGTGGGGTCTGGGGAGGGTAGAGTGTACGCAGACCTTACCCCTACCTTGGAAGGTAGAGAGGTTGTTTCCGATAAACGCTAGGCTCTAGGAACATAAAATACTGATCCTTGAAGGAAAAATTCAATCCAAAAAATAAACATACCACTGAATCAGCAGAAGGGTATACATAACGGATCTCATTTCCTCTACTTTTCTTCGATTCGCTTTTCGAACTCGAAGCATTTTTCGAGCTGCTAACAGCTGCATTACGATTCCTTGAATTACCATTTCCACTCTTCAAATTCCTCCCTAAATTACCAAATAAATAAACAAACAATTTCACGGTTAATACACACATATATAAATAAATAAACAAAACATTTCCAGTATTCAAATTCCTCCCTAAATTCCCAAGTAAAGAGCTAAATAAATATAAATATTTTCACTGTCAAAACACACATATATAAGTCAATAAACAAACAATTCCACTCTTCAAATTCCTCCCTAAACTCCCAAATAAATAAACAAGCAATTTCACTGTTAACACACACACACATATATACACACAAACATATATTATTAAATAAACAAACAATTTCACTGTTAATACACACATACTCCCTCCCTTTCAATTTGTTTGTCCTGTTTTGACTTGACACGGAATTTAAGAAAGTAAATACAGAGTAATTAATTATACCTGTTGAAGGAGGAGGAGGAGGAGAATTGTAAGGGGCCCAATCAGATAAGACTCCACCTTCAACAAACAACCCGCCCCGACCCGAATAAGAAGACCGGTTCCTATTGGGCTTTCGGGTTGTTTTGGATTTATTATTAGATCTACTTTTTCTGTTATTATTTCCTCCCATTTCTTGTTTGATCTAACGGTGGCGAAACGCCGTCGACGGCGGAGAGAGAAGGAGGAGATTGTAGTTCTTTTGTAAGAAAGGGTAAGACGGTGAAGATGTTGGATCCAGTGTGGTGAGGTCTTTGTAATTCTTGTGGTGAGGTTCAGCTCAAAATGTTCTACTCCCTCTCACAAGTTATTGTTTTTCTCTTACATTACTTTACTAGAGAACAAAAGGAGTCCTCACAGAACTTTTCCAAAAAATATTAAAATTTTTAATTAATTATTTTTAAGTCCTAATCTTATTTTTTAAAGATAAATTTATTTTTTGTTCTTATAGTCTATTTTTTAAAAGTTATCGAACATTCTGTCTTATTTACTTGTTTTCTATCAGGTATTCGGTACCCATTAAAGCTCACCTAATCCAGATTCGTGTAGCATAGGGCCCAATCGGGGGAGCGCTCCCTACCAAGAATTTTTTCATATCCAGGCTCGATCCTAAAACCCCTGGTTAAGAGAGGAACAACCCCATCCGCTAAAATAAAGACAATATTATCAGTTAAGATTGGGTTATCTTTAAAATCTCTTGTTTGGTTAACTAAAATTAATCTTTTAAACACAAAATGAGTTTGAAGTAGGGCAAAATTAGAGTGTCAGCTACCGATTTGATCGGATTCGATAGCACTTTGGTCCAAATTCTGTATTTGTCTTAAAAGTTCATTAAATATGTACAAATTATTAATTTAGAACTAAAAAAACTTAAAAAATTAGGATTCGAAACTCATATATTTCAAATTATGGCTCCGAATTAATTTTGAAGTAAATAATTGCATCAAAATGAAAGTTAAGATATTAAAGGAGTGAAATGAAAGTTTTGCTTTTATATATTGAAAATATAATTATTTGAAGTTTAATTATTACCAACATAAATTATATTTCCTTAATTAAAATATTACTTTTTATATATGGAGTTAGCCCGGGCCTGGTGAAACTAGTATTCCTTAGAAAAAAAAAAGTACTACATTGTATGTTAAGTGGGACAAAACTGCTATTAAAATTGATTTTTTTTTAATTCTTACAAAAAATGACCCAAATTTTTCTCTCTCGCGCTCTCTCTCTCTTTGCCTTCTTATATATTTGTATATGTTGGTATAAGTGTCGGTATATGTTTGTATATTTTGAGCTATTTTTTGTAATGTAAGTTTTAGGCTATTTTTTCCAATGTACGTGACCAACTTGTATATTTTTGAAATTTTCTCAAAAAAAAAAAAATATACTTCCTCCTGTCTCGAAATAAGTATTGTTTTAGCTTATTTCAGGCCTATTAAGAGAAATAACAAACACAAAATGAAGTATAATTTACTAAATTATTTTTATTTATTGGATATTTCTTTAAAACGAACACTATTAAGAAAAAGTAGTTTTTTAGAAATAATTACGATTTTTTGTCTTTAATTTCTAAAGCAACACTTTATTTTAGCACTTTTTTTTTGTTAAAGTGACACTTATTGAGAAAGTATTAATTAGGAGGAATTTTCATTATTTTATCATTATTTATTTATCTCTCTTCATTCAATATTTACTCTATCTCTGTCATCTCCCTCTATAAATAAAGTATTTGTAGTCTTCAAGAATAAATCTATATCTATATATATATATATAAAAGGAGAGTAGCCTAGCTTAATATTAAGTCAAGTGGCGTAATATGAACAAACCACTAGGCAACAAATTATATTTGCATTAATTATAAAAGAAGTTATTAATTGTAGTTCAAACTATTACCTACTTTAATAATCTACTACTACTACTACTACTACTAATAATAATAATAATAATAATAATCTATATCTACACACACACACACACATATATATATATATATATATATATATATATATATATATTATTATTATTATTATTATATTATTATTATTATTATTAATTAATTGTTGCCAAGTGACTTGTTCATATTACGCCACTTGGCTTAATATTAAGCTAGACGCTCTCCTTATATATATATAATATAATAATAATAATAATAATAATAATAATAATAATAATAATAATAATAATAATAATAAAAGGAGAGTAGTAGAGTTGTTAATATATCTATATATATATATATATATATATATGGAGAGTAGTCTAGCTTAATATTAAGCCAAGTGGCGTAATATGAACAAGTCACTAGGCAACAAATTATATTTGCATTAATTATAAAAGAAGTTATTAATTGTAGTTCAAACTATTACCTAATTTAATAATCTACTACTACTACTACTACTAATAATAATAATAATAATCTATATCTATATATATATATAAAAGGAGAGTAGTCTAACTTAATATTAAGTCAAGTGGCGTAATATGAACAAGCCACTAGGCAACAAATTATATTTGCATTAATTATAAAAGAAGTTATTAATTGTAGTTCAAACTATTACCTAATTTAATAATCTACTACTACTGCTGCTAATAATAATAATAATAATAATAATCTATATATATATATATATATAAAAGGAGAGTAGTCTAGCTTAATATTAAGCCAAGTGGCGCAATATGAACAAGCCACTAGGCAACAAATTATATTTGCATTAATTATAAAAGAAGTTATTAATTGTAGTTCAAACTATTACCTAATTTAATAATCTACTACTACTACTACTAATAATAATAATAATCTATGTATATATATATATAAAAGGAGAGTAGTCTAGCTTAATATTAAGCCAAGTGGCGCAATATGAACAAGCCACTAGGCAACAAATTATATTTGCATTAATTATAAAAGAAGTTATTAATTGTAGTTCAAACTATTACCTAATTTAATAATCTACTACTACTACTACTACTAATAATAATAATAATAATCTATGTATATATATATAAAAGGAGAGTAGTCTAGCTTAATATTAAGCCAAGTGGAGCAATATGAACAAGTCACTAGGCAACAAATTATATTTGCATTAATTATAAAAGAAGTTATTAATTGTAGTTCAAACTATTACCTAATTTAATAATCTACTACTACTACTACTACTACTAATAATAATAATAATAATAATAATAATCTATGTATATATATATAAAAGGAGAGTAGTCTAGCTTAATATTAAGCCAAGTGGCGTAATATGAACAAGCCACTTGGCAATAATTAATTAATAATAATAATAATCTATATATATATATAAAAGGAGAGTAGTCTAGCTTAATATTGTAACATCTCGTAAATCCGAATTAGGTATAAATGTATGAATCTAGTATAAAGGTGATATTTTAGCTATACGAATCTATTTGGGATGAACTCGAGTGATAAACAGTCGTTTTGAAGTCAAACCAAAAAGTGAAGTTCTTAAGGCCTTCTAAATTCGTCTAAGTCTAGGATAGTCTGTACTTATGGCCTGTTTTCGGGTACTTGCGTTAGGAATTTGTGAAAACTTCCTACTTGAAAGTTGTAGCCCTTTGAAATACCTTTCCAACGATATATTATGGGGGTCAAGAGGACATCTGTACAAAAAGTTATGGCCATTTTACTGAAGGAGTGTAGAGCAGTCCGTTCACTGGTCATGTTATACGAACTACTTATACGGCCCATATAATTTTATACGGACCGTATAATTCGTCTGTACTTCACGAAACCTCAACCCGACGTTCTGTTTTATGCCATGATAAAATATGGTCATATTATACGGACCGTGTAACTTTATACGGACCATATAATATGTCCATATAATTTCCGCCTCACTTTTGTATAAATTCAAGCCTTGAGTTCTTTTATTTCATTATTCACAATTCCAAGCCCTAGCAACAATCCAAAACATCAAGGTAAGTCAATCCAAACTCTTCCAACTCAATTCTAACATATACTCTAATAATCTAAGCAAGAAATCATTGTTTCTAAACTAGGGTTTTCAAGAAAACCCATCTCAAGGTTCAAGAATTTGATAACGTCCAAAATACACTCCTCAAAGAGAAAGTGTACACGGTCGTATGCAATATATTTACCCAACTATGAGTCGGGGTCGATCCCACAAGGAACAATATGCTAGGCGATTAAGAAAGTAAGGAACTTTCACCAACTACGCTAAAGCCAAACGATAGATAATATTTTGGTTTTTGTTTGAGAAAATTATAACTAATGCGGAAATGTAAACTAACCTAGAAAGCGAGTAAAATGATCAATGGCCACAAGCATGGATAATAGGAGATTACACTCAAGTAACGATCCAACGTATTTTACGATTTTACAACTAAGAGCGGATTTGTGTTGATAGATAATGATATCTAAAATCTCATTGAAAGTCTTCCAACCAAATCAATGAATTTCACTCTAAGCTTTTCCAAGCCTTAGAGTGTGATATTAGGTACAATCAATTTAACCTCAAGTAACTATCCTCTTCCGAGCTCAAGTTATTAGATGAGTTTAATGACCCAAATTCTTGTTAATTAATCTTTCCCAACCTAGATTTCCTCTTCCAAGCTCAATCTAAGTAAATGGGTGAGCCCTAGGGTTAGCTACTCCCTTTGGAAACATTCAAGAATGAGATTAATTAAATCAACAAAGACTCACTTCAATAGCAATAAAAATCATTCAATACATAAGCAAAACAAGAGTTTCAATCCAAACTTTAATCAAGAATAGTTTCACAATCAAGATTCAAGTAATGGAATAAATACTACACACTTAGATATGCAATATAAAACAAGGAATTGAAGAAAGGATTAAGAAATATCTCATTGAAGTGCTTCCAATCTTCTCCTCCAATATTGTACAAAAACCCTAGCCTCCAAAACTTGTAAAATGACCAAAGATGATAATGTTTTGCCCTAAGCCTCTCTTTTGTGGCTTCTCTAATTCTTCCAAGTTCAAAAGAATGTCAAAATCTGCCCCCATATTTCTGTTTTTGCAATTCTGCCCGTTTTTGCAAAACTGTCCACTTTTGACAGTTTTGCAAATCTGTCCCGTGTTTGCAAAACTGTCCAGTTTTGACAGTTTTGCAAAAATGTCCAGTTTGACCTCTTTTTGACTTTCTTTTCACTTGGTTTCTTCCGATCACTCATTTCAGCTACTTGGCTTGTTTTGCTCTATTTTGTTCCATTTTGGTCAATTTTGATCCATTTTGCTCTTTTATGCTCTCCGGGCATCTTTTCCTACAAAACAACATAAAACACAAAAAGTAACAACAAAAGTGCTTAAAGAGTCGCAAAAACTTAAGGAATTAGCATCGAATATCGCGTAATTTCACGACTCATCAGAATTCAAGATTTTGGAAATCTTCTTCAAAGTTAAAATCTTTAATTCGAGTTTGGAGCATTACCAGGTATGTAGAGTTACTATCTACGTGTGCGAACATCATTGTTCTTTCCCACGCCTCAAAATCCATAAATTATGATTCTCTACTAAAACTAGGGTTTCTATACCATGCTCATGATAACCCTAGGCCCATGTCCATGATTATATTATGTATGAATTGCTATTATTCTATCATTGTGTTCTTAATAAATCCATATGATTATTGAGAATCAGTCTGTAATCCATGAAAACCCATATCTTGTATTCCATGGGTTCTTGCATGCATGTTGTTGACACCTAATTTTGGCTCGACGTGCTTAAAATTAACGTTTTGGGGGGCCCTGATTCGTTAAAGAGCACGAAATACATTTTTTACACATTTTTACATTTTTTCAACAATTTATTGATGATTATCCTTATTTTAGGAATTTTCTCAATTTATTGTCATTTTTTCAAGAATCATTATTTTGCACATGTACAGCGTAATACTACCATTTTTTGTGCAATTAATAATTGTTTCTTAATTTTATAGCAATACATTTTCATATCATAGACATTAATGTTTATATTTTATACTTGCGTTATTATTTATACATGTATTAATTAACTATATTTTAGTACAGTCTGACAGTGCAGAGAAAATCAGAGTAATTAATTTTAAAACGCAGAGTAAAATCCGATCAAGTCAAAGTTTCATCACTTTTTTTTTAAAAAAAAAAGGATTAAAGTAAGCATTGAGGAGACAAAATGGTGCAATCTTCTATTCTTTGGACAAAACAAGGGGCCATTTTGCATTATAAGAAAAGGGAGGGGGTATTCAATCCAACACATATTTGCACAAGCACATATCAGATCTTCCCTCTAAAAACCTAAACACTTTTCTATCCTCTCACACTCTCTCTCTCTCTTCTTCAAACAAAACCCACATCTCTCTCTTCCTCTCCAACCAAACAGCCGCCACCACTACTCCTCTCCCCAAGCGCCGCCCTTGCCCCCATTTTTCCCTTTTCTCTTCTCCTTCGCTGTCCTCTCTCCACTGCCAAGCCAACCCCGACGAACTCCCACCGTCGGAGCTCCGGCAGAAAGCCCACCACGAGCACCACCCCACTGGCCGAAAACTTCCATTAAAATCGGTGACTGTGTTGTCTTCTCCAACGGCTCCACCATGTTCTGTGTTTTCTTTTAAATTTTCGTACAAGCATGTTGGGATATGTTTGCTTGCTGTGTTGGACCGATTCTTTAATTTTTTTTATTTTTCTTATAAACCTTTATGTTGGTTTGCTGCATGATTTGGCGTAATAGAGATGACCAATTGTTATGAACTTTTATTTTAAGTTTCTGTTGGGTTATTTGCTATTTTAATTTTATCAAGTGAGCCACATGCTTATGTGTTGCTCTAGATCTGTTTTAGCTGCTGCATCTTAATGACCATTGCTGCTATTTGGATTGATATACTGCCTTGTTTCCGTTTGAGAAATGGCTGCCCCGTTTTTTACTACATTTTCCATCACTGCTGTTGTTACATTAAACCACTGCTAAATTTATTACTGTCTTTAAGAAACTTAAATGTCTGCTTCAAGTAATTAATTAAAAGGTACTACTACTACAATAGGGTAATAGGGGCCATGTTTTTCAATAAAAAGTACAAATGAAAAGGAAGATACAATGGTGGGGTATTTTTTGCATTAATTGGTGGGGTATTTTATTGGGGCTTGAAATGCTGAAAAATAGCAGGAAAAGCTCATGGGCTATGAGGCCTTTTTGCGGCGGGGGGCTACTTCTTTGTTTATAGGTTCATTTTTTATCTTTATTTTTTTTGCTGCGGTTGTAATATAGCTATGGCTAATTTGCTATTTATTTTGTACTACATTCATCCCTGTTATGTTGCGTTCGGATTGATTTTATATTTCTTTTACTAAATAAATGTTGGCTTTGTGCAAAAAAAAAACTTTTGGCGGTCAATGGTACTTTTAACTTTTTTTTTATCGCATTTAGTTAAATTCATTTGGGCGAATGCTAAACCCAAATGGCCGATGAAGAAATTTCCGTCGATTTCTAAGGCCTTCCATGTACAAAGACGGGTGTTTTTTATTTTAAGTTTATTCATTATTTCTTTAATTCATCCGATAGTTATTTATTTTCTTATTAACATTTTTATTAAGTCTCATGCAGGTATTCGGAATTACTTTTGAAGATGACACTCAAAAGAAGTTCAAATAGCTTCTTAAATTCTCTGTTTATATATATATATATATTTTTTTTTTTTACATTATTAAATTATACAAGCATAAAATATAGTGAAACTTTACTTTTTTAGGGTGCAGGTTGATGGTATTTATTTATGATCTGCTTAG
This sequence comes from Lycium barbarum, assembly GCF_019175385.1. NCBI lineage: Eukaryota > Viridiplantae > Streptophyta > Magnoliopsida > Solanales > Solanaceae > Lycium > Lycium barbarum. The sequence continues at coordinate 7,875,132 of NC_083343.1, forward strand.
GTCATTTAAATTTTATGTGTTTTAGATAAATCAATATTAGGCAGTTATTATTTTCGTAGCTAATATTCTTATAGTTATCATATTTCGCTAGAGTTTTAATTTAATAGCTTAGCACACTTAAGTAAATAAATAGGGTGATTTGCCTCAATATTTAGGCTTTAGAATGTACTCTCATAATTAATTGATTAGGCGTACATACTTAGATAGTTAAATTAGTTAACTCACCTTGAGTGCAAAATAATTTCATGTCCATTCCTTATACCCTTTTCACATACCCAAGCTTCTAAGTTGCACATAACTTTTTTTTTTTAAATAATTATTATATCACATATGTATAAAATACGTATTGCACAATTATTTATGTGAATAGTCATATTAGTTATTCTTCAGTCTAAATTCTACTAATTTTTTGTAAATAATAATCAAGCCTTTTTACACATCGCTCGTATAGTTAAATTGGTCCAGCCGAGAACCACATTTGTGGATTCTGAAGGATGCCTAACACCTTCCCTTCGGAATAATTTGAACCCTTACCTAGAATCTCACTTATTTTCGTAGACCATGTTAAGCTGCATATATTAATAATTTATAGGTACCCTAGTATACCTTAAATGCTAGGTGGCGACTCTGTACATAATTAATTATTTTCGAGTTCCATAAGTTGTGCTTTGTTTAGCCTTGGTAAAAATGAGGTGCAACACATGTTTTAGCTAAAATGATTATTTCATGAATATCCTACATGTCTACAAGTTTTCATGCAACTATATTATATAATTACTTTCATGCTATGATACAAGATACATAAATGCTAAATACAAGTTATTTCATGAAACCACGTTTACAAGTTATTTCATGATATTCATGTACAAGCAAGTTATATTCATGAAAACCATGATACGCCCAAATTACACCTTTAATATCAGGAATAAATGGTCGTATGCAATATATTTACCCAACTATGAGTCGGGGTCGATCCCACAGGGAACAATATGCTAGGCGATTAAGAAAGTAAGGAACTTTCACCAACTACGCTAAAGCCAAACGATAGATAATATTTTGATTTTTGTTTGAGAAAATTATAACTAATGCGGAAATGTAAACTAATCTAGAAAGCGAGTAAAATGATCAATGGCCATAAGCATGGATAATGAGAGATTACACTCAAGTAACGATCCAACGTATTTTACGATTTTACAACTAAGAGCGGGTTTGTGTTGATAGATAATGATATCTAAAATCTCATTGAAAGTCTTCCAACCAAATCAATGAATTTCACTCTAAGCTTTTCCAATCCTTAGAGTGTGATATTAGGCACAATCAATTTAACCTCAAGTAACTATCCTCTTCCGAGCTCAAGTTATTAGATGAGTTTAATGACCCAAATTCTTGTTAATTAATCTTTCCCAACCTAGATTTCCTCTTCCGAGCTCAATCTAAGTAAATGGGTGAGTCCTAGGGTTAGCTAATCCCTTTGGAAACATTCAAGAACGAGATTAATTAAATCAACAAAGTCTCACTTCAATAGCAATAAGAATCATTCAATACATAAAAAAACAACAGTTTCATTCAACACTTTAATCATAGAATATTTCCATAGACAAGATTCAAGTGAAGAAAATAAATACCACACACTTAGATATACAATACAAAGCAAGGAATTGAAGAAATGAATTAAAGGTTTAAGAAATACTCAACCAGATCTTCAAATCTTCAACACAGGATGCGACTCGCGGGTTCCACATGCGAATCGCATGTGGTGTCGCATGTGTTGCATCATTGTCTTATTTTATTTGGCCATTCTCTGTCAACAGATGCTGCACCACCTGCGACACGCATGCAGTACCTGCGATTCGCAGGTGGTGCTCTGGTTTACTTCAGCTATCTTGGCTTGTTTTGCTCTATTTTGTTCCATTTTGATCCATTTTGCTCTTTTATGCTCTCCGGGCATCTTTTCCTACAAAACAACAAAAATACACACAAAGTAACAACAAAAGTGCTTAAAGAGTCACAAAAACTTAAGGAATTAGCATCGAATATCGCGTAATTTCACGATTTATCAAAACCATGGGCAACAAGTGCCACTTATTTTACATGTTCATGTTTTTGGGAGTTGCATTAATTATCGAGAAGGCTTCAAACAGCCTGAAACTACGTAGCCACCGTAGGATGAGGATTGCTCCACCCATAATTAGGATGATCTCTCATAATGACTGGATCCTTTCATAATATTATTAAATCTCATGTCCCTGGCAAGGTATGAGTGTTCTGCTGGTAGGACGCAAGTAGCAGACCATGTTGTCGGTTATATTTATTGTTCTCCCTACTCACGATACTTTACACATGTTATATATGTATATGTACTCATGTTCAAGATCATGTTTCAGCTTAGTCTCTATTATGTTATTTTCATGTCCCATGTTATTTCTTCAGTTGCTTTACATACCAGTACATTCAATGTGTTGACGTCCCCTTTTATTTGTCCGGGGGCCTGCATTTCACGATGCAGGTACTGATTACAGGACGGCACATCTGCTCAGTAGAACAACATTCGTATTAACTTATTGGTGAGCCCCATCTCATTCGGGGTTTAGTCAACTCTTTATTTAATGATTAGCTATGCATCTAAGGTATGCTGGGGGCCTTGTCCCAGCGAGTATGTTTTCCATGTTCAGACTTATGTTAGAGGTTTCATAGACTAGACAAGTCAGTTATGTCATGTCACACTTTCGGAGTCGTATAGCCATTTTGGCTCATTCATGTTATTTCCGCACTCATGTTAAACAAGTATTTTGATTAAGTATTATAACTTCTTACATTTTGTAAAGGCTCATCATGCATTCACATTATATTCCGCTCATGTTATGCCTCATGATGATTCACTAAGCCATGTGGTTCGCTCGGTCACATGCAGTAAGGCACCGAGCGTCGTGTTTCGCCCAGGCCATGGTTCAGGGCGTGACAAATATTAAGCCAAGTGGCGTAATATGAACAAGCTACTAGGCAACAAATTCTATTTGCATTAATTATAAAAGAAGTTATTAATTGTAGTTCAAACTATTACCTAATTTAATATCTACTACTACTACTACTTATAATAATAATAATAATCTATATATATATATATATATATATTTATATATAAAAGGAGAGTAGTCTAGCTTAATATTAAGCCAAGTGACGTAATATGAACAAGCCACTTGGCAACAATTAACTAATAATAATAATAATAATAATAATAATAATAATAAAAGGAGAATAGTAGAGTTGTTAATATATATATATATAACACTTGATATTAAGCCAAGTGGCGTAATATGAACAAGCCACTTGGCAATAAATTCCATGTCGTAATTTAAAAAAAAATTACGTGACATTATTAAATGTACTCACCTAATTTGGTGTATTTGGTTGGAGAATATAATTAATTGATACTCTTGGATCTAATTTATAGTAAAAAAAATATTTCTTTTTAATGCTAAAATATAATATTCAATGATAGAATTCAAAAAAAAAAAAAAAACTTTAAGTATTGAACTGCACACGCATTGCTAAGGTAAATGTGATATAGATTAAAAGTGAAATAAGAAAGACATTGAATTCGAATAAATTAGGATTTTTTAAAATATTTATAACCAAATGCCACATTTTAGTTGAAAATGATTTGAAATTTATTTGAATGATAATGAGTTTTCAGCTGTATGTCCAAGAAATTTAGAATATGATATAGAATATTCTCAATTTCATTTAATTAAGTAAATCAAGAAATTTAGCAACGGAATTAGAACCAAAGGTGAATTGAAGACATCAGATCAAATTGTTTAAGTTATTTGGGGAAGTTAGGATCATTCAATTTATTTATTTTCCTTAATTAGCATGAGGTCAAATCATAAGTACTATTTAGAAAAATTTAGAAGCATCCACATTCTTTTTTTCCCTTAATTAGGGTGATATCGAATCTAATTGAAATTAAAGTAAATTACAGATTTCACCATAATTCTTTTTATTAAATGTGCTCAGCTAATTTGGTGAATTTGATTGGTGAAATATAATTAATTAATATTCTTGAATCTAATTTATAGTTAAAAATACTTCTTTAAATGGTAAGAGATAATATTACATGATATAATTTCAAAAAAAAATAAAAAATTAAAGCTATACTGAAATTCTTAATACAAAAAATAATATTGCATAACATATATCAATATATGATTTGATGAATATTTATACTTTCGGATACGTTAATATATAAAATATGACATATGGCTTTTTATACTTTGGGATAAGTTAATAGATAAAATAAAATAAATGAATTTACGTCAACTGTTAAAGATTTGATGACTTTAAAAATTCCAAGCAGCAAAATAGGATCTTAAATAAAATAGCTATATTATTATATACGTAAGAAGAAAAAAAAGGGACGGCAAAAAAGATTTAGGTTTGGCCTATTAAAGGAAAATTGACAACCCATATGATTTCCTCACTAATGCTACATTTAATAATAAGGTTATTAGATCTAAGGAAAAAAGAAAGTAGTATGATTTACTTTTCAAATTTAAGATGAGACTTGATTGTTCAAGGCTTCCAAAAATATAGTAATGGTTTTTCTAATTTTACATACAAAGTAAAATAAATTCTTTCCTTTCATTTCAATTAAACACTAAATGAAAAATAACATAAAAATATCATTTGAAAAATCATACTATGGACAAAATCACGTAACTGAAACCATAATAGATAAAGTTGAAGATATAGAAAACATTGAACAACAAAAGAATTTCAAGTCTTGCAATTTAATGATACCAAGTAATAAGTATAATACCTATAACAATAAACAAGGAATACAAACGTCAAAAACTTTAATGTAGAAATATAGAGAAATAAGACTTAAGTATATATAAAAAGATTGAGTATAAACTTAAATAGCTAATATTCACCGCGCATCGCATGAATACGTATACTAGTACTAGTATTAAGGATAAAAATGGGAAAAGAATAATGAATTTTGTCTTGAGTTTCTCAAATGACAAATAAATTGAGATAATTATTTCTTGAATGCACCATAGATAAATTGATAGAGAGAGTACTTTTTTATTTTATTTATGGAAAGTATATGAGGTACAAGTGAGTTATTGCGTGGGGTTGAAGTTATATAAATGTTACTTGTGGGTGCAATGTGTACATACAGAAAGAATTGATATGATGGAAAGGCATCTACTGCAAGATATGCGAACAGGCATCCACGGTGAAGCACGTCTTGCTTGCCTTGAGGCTTGAGCATAAAATAACGAATATTTGAAACCATAGAAGAATATTTCGAACAAAAACAAATAAATACATAAATAATAAAAAAGAAGAAACCGCAGGAAATGGAAAGCCTTTTTATCTTTTTTTTTTTTTTAAATTATGCTTACTCGTTAATTTTTATCTAGATTAGATATTTTATTATATTAAGCAAAGTATAAATTTCGAATGTTATATATGTCTATCAAATCGTGATTTCATGTACCAAATATTTCAATAGGGTCGCATTACTATTTTTATTTTGTTCCAATTGTATGATGAATAGATATTGACCCCACTTGTGAGATTAAATTGAAAACGTTGTTGTTGTACTTTAGACAACTTTAATAGATAATATTCCCTTAAATTATATTTTGTGCTCCACTATTTATTAAGGGTGGGCATTTAGTATTCAGATCGATATTTTTAAATTTCAGGTTCGATAATTCATGTACAAACAAGTTATATTCATGAAAATCATGGGCAACAAGTGCCACTTATTTTACATATTCATGTTTTTGGGAGTTGCATTAATTATCGAGAAGACTTCAAACAGCCTGAAACTACGTAGCCACCGTAGGATGAGGATTGCTCCACCCATACTTAAGACGATCTCTCATAATGACTGGATCCTTTCATAATATGATTAAATCTCATGTCCCTGGCAAGGTATGAGTGTTATGCTGGTAGGACGCAAGTACCAGACCATGTTGTCGGTTATATTTACTATTCTCCCTACTCACGATACTTTACACATGTTATATATGTATATGTACTCATGTTCAAGATTATGTTTCAGCTTAGTCTCTGTTATGTTATTTTCATGTCCCATGTTATTTCTTCAGTTGCTTTACATACCAGTACATTCAATGTGTTGACGTCCCCTTTTATTTGTCCGGGGGCCTGCATTTCACGATGCAGGTACTGATTACAGGACGGCACATCTGCTCAGTAAGACAGCATTCGTATTAGCTTATTGGTGAGCCCCATCTCATTCGGGGTTTAGTCAACTCTTTATTTAATGATTAGCTATGCATCTAAGGTATGCTGGGGGCCTTGTCCCAGCGAGTATGTTTTCCATGTTCAGACTTATGTTAGAGGTTTCATAGACTAGACAAGTCAGTTATGTCATGTCACACTTTCGGAGTCGTATAGCCATTTTGGCTCATTCATGTTATTTCCGCACTCATGTTTAAACAAGTATTTTGATTAAGTATTATAACTTCTTACATTTTGTAAAGGCTCATCATGCATTCACATTATATTCCGCTCATGTTATGCCTCATGATGATTCACCAAGCCATGTGGTTCGCTCGGTCACATGCAGTAAGGCACCGAGCATCTTGTTTCACCCAGGCCATGGTTCAGGGCGTGACAAATATTAAGCCAAGTGGCGTAATATGAACAAGCCACTAGGCAACAAATTCTATTTGCATTAATTATAAAAGAAGTTATTAATTGTAGTTCAAACTATTGCCTAATTTAATATCTACTACTACTACTACTACTACTAATAATAATAATCTCTCTCTCTATATATATTTATATATAAAAGGAGAGTAGTCTAGCTTAATATTAAGCCAAGTGACGTAATATGAACAAGCCACTTGACAACAATTAACTAATAATAATAATAATAATAATAATAAAAGGAGAGTAGTAGAGTTGTTAATATATATATATATATATATATATATATATATATATATATATTAAATAGCTAATATTCACCGCGCATCGCGCGGGTACGTATCCTAGTACTAGTATTAAGGATAAAAATGGGAAAAGAAAAATGAATTTTGTCTTGAGTTTATCAAAGGACGAATAAATTGAGACAACTATTCTTAGAAAGCACGATAGATAATTTGCTAAGGTGAGGACGTTTTTCTATTTATGGAAAGCATATGAGGTACAAGTGAGTTATTGCGTGGGGTTGAAGTTATATAAATGTTACTTGTGGGTGCAATGTGTACATACAGAAAGAATTGATATGATGGAAAGGCATCTACTGCAAGATATGCGAACAGGCATCCACGGTGAAGCACGTCTTGCTTGCCTTGAGGCTTGAGCATAAAATAACGAATATTTGAAACCATAGAAGAATATTTCGAACAAACACAAATAAATACATAAATAATAAAAAAGAAGAAACCGCAGGAAATGGAAAGCCTTTTTATCTTTTTTTTAAATTATGCTTACTCGTTAATTTTTATCTAGATTTATTTTATTATATTAAGCAAAGTATAAATTTCGAATGTTATATATGTCTATCAAATCGTGATTTCATGTACCAAATATTTCAATAGGGTCGCATTACTATTTTTATTTTGTTCCAACTGTATGATGAATAGATATTGACCCCACTTGTGAGATTAAATTGAGAATGTTGTTGTTGTACTTTAGACAACTTTAATAGATAATATTCCCTTAAATTATATTTTGTGCTCCACTATTTATTAAGGGTGGACGTTCAGTATTCAGATCGATATTTATAAATTTCAGGTTCGATAATCGGTAATTGTGAGTAGATATCAAATACCGAACCAAAAAAGTTCGGTTTGGTAATTCGATAATCGATAAATCAAATTTTTGCTCGGTACGATATTCGGTAATACCATATTAAAAATTGGACAACATAACTTGTAAACACAAATTCTAAATCTTCCTGTCAATATATAATTCTAAAAACAGAATAATTAAAGCCTGATGTACTCTGAAAACATGACATAGACCACCATAACACCGAGAAACTCAAAAACACAAATTAAACTTAATGACTCATCTTTGTACCCATAATATTATAACAATATTAATGACTTCTATTTTTTTCTCAACGACCAACATTTGGCCTCAGCAACCTTCGCAAAACTGTAACTTGGCTATTCGTCACTTTGTTAATAATCTATCTTCTTTACTCTTTCAATCTTTCAATTTAATTCTCAGTGTAGATTCCCCTGAATGTACTAATTCTTTGCCTTCTTCCTCAGGTTTATCCACACACACACAAAAAAAAGGGTATTTTCCACCAAATATCCTCCACCTTCTCATGATTCCAAAAACTCAATTTCATGAGGGTATTGCATAAATCGATCTTTGAGACTAAGGACTAAGGTCTCTTTAGGATGACCATTGTCTATTGATGGGCTTGTTAGTGTTAACATATGAGTTATAATTAGGGATGGGCCTTTATTCAACAAATAGTTCGGTATTCGGGAAATACCCAATACCAAATGATATTAATATTTCATACCAAATCCAAATCCAAACCCTGTAATTCCAAAACTTTACTTTCCCATACTGAATTATAGAATTCCGAATTACCAATATTTTCGGTTCGGTAATTTATGCCCAGCCCTACTATTTGCTAATTAATTCATTCTGAAAAGAATTAAAAAAACATTATTAATTCATTCTGAAAAGAATTAAAAAAATTAAATTTTGTGAAGTGATTAAGATTACAAGCATTAAAAAAAATCTTTTTTTAAATTATGCTAAGTGAAATGACGTCAAATAAAATGAAATGGACGGGGCACAATATTTCGTTTACAGTGGCATGTATATATAATGATGATGTTCTCCAGAAATTAAATAAAAAAAAACTTGCTTTATTTTTCAACAGTGGAAAATGTTCTATTTAATTTTAGTTTTTAAGGACACAAAACGTGGAACATTTGTGTAGTTTCTTTTATTTATTTTTTATTTCCAAAAATCATTTGCACGGAACACAAAAGTGATAAAAACCTCCAACTTGTAAATTACTTTGTGTAGGAAGAATGTAGTGGTTAATATAATAGTTCTACTCTAGACGAAAATATGTCTAAACGAAAATACGTCAGCTAGATAAAGTGGAGTAATTTTTTCGTTATAAGAAAATGTTTAATGATTTTAGTGCAATAAAATAGTGAAAGTTGAGTCACTATCAATGAAATCAACCCTTGATCTTTAAAGTTGAGTCCGGAGCCAAAATGACTTATTTTTGCAGCCATTAGATCAAAATAGGGTGTCTTTTTTTTTTTTATACCATAATGGGCATTTCGTTGATTATTCAACGAAATGCCCAGCATTTACTGTTAATAGCCGCAACAATTTTTTTATTTTTTTTTTGTTTGCAGTTCGTGAACTGCTTAAAGAAATAGCAGTTTTTTTTTTTTGCATTTCGTGACACAATCAACGAAATAGATGTTTTTTTTTTTTTAATTTCGTGAATAAAAACGAAAACTGATTTGTTTTGTTTTGTTTTTTTCGCATTTCGTGACACAATCAACGAAATAGGTGTTTTTTTTTTTTGTATTTCGTGAATAAAAAAAGAAATAGGAAATTATAATTTTTTTTGGGGTGGTGAAGTTATATATATATATGAATGAAATAAAAAAAATATATAATTTCCTATTTATATATAAAAAATATATATAATTTCCTATTTCTATATATAAAATATATATATATATATATGAAATTACTATATAATATAAGAGGTAATGTGAGGACTTTTGTAGTCCTCACAAGAGTTTCCCAAATTTAAAAAAAAAATTTAATTAATTACTTTTATGTCCTAATTTTATTTATTTAAGTAAATTTTTTTATTTTTTATTTTTAAGGTCTACTTTTTAAAAGCTATCGAATCTGGAGACTTTTGTAGTCCTCACAATAATTTCTAATTCTTTTAAAAAAAAAAATTAATTACTTTTAGGTCCTAATCTTATTTATTTAAGTCAATTTTTTTATTTTTTATTTTTAAGGTCTACTTTTTAAAAGCTATCGAACCTTCTACCTCATTTTTCATGTTCTTTGATTTTCTGGTTCGTGCTCGATATCCGCATTTAAGCCCAATTAATCTAGATAATTAGCACTGTATCGCGCCTATTCGGAGGGAACGCTTCCTCCAAAGATTTTTTCCATATCCATGTTCGAACCCCTAATCCCTAATTAAGAGAGGAGCAGCTTCATCCGCTGCACAAGTTAAATTATGTATTTGTCTTAAAAGTTCATTAACTATGTATAGATTATTTATTTAGAACTAAATAACTTCAAAAAATTAGGATACATAAGTTATAAATGTCAAATTCTGGCTCCGCATTTGATTTGAAGTAAATAATTTTATCAAAATGGAAGTTAAAATATTAAAGCAGTGGAATGAAAATTTTGCTTTTATATAATTACCCACTTGTGGGACTATAATGGGTATATGGTTGTTGTTGTTGTTGTTGTACACTTGTACTAACACACATTATATTTTTTTAGTTAAAATATCTACTTTTATATCTTGAGTTTGGGCCCGGGCTTAGCACGGGCCTCACATAACTAGTATATATATATGAATGAAATATATATATATATATGAATGAAATATATATGTATGAATGAAATATATATGTATGAAATATTTTCCTATTTCGTTGGTATATAAACGAAAAAAAACATATATATATATATATATATATATATATATATATATATATATATATATATATATATATATATATATATATATATATATATATATTTTCGTTTATTTCATACATATATATTTCATTCATACATATATATTTCATTCATATATATATATATTTCATTCATATATATATATTTCATATATATATATATATATGTATATATAAATAGGAAATTATATATATATATATATATATATATATATATGTATATATATATATATATATATATATATATATATTTTATTTCATTCATATATATATATATATATATTTATATATAAATAGGAAATTATATATATATTTTTTTATTTCATTCATATATATATATAACTTCACCACCCCAAAAAAAAATTATAATTTCCTATTTCTTTTTTTATTCACGAAATATTAAAAAAAAAAAAAAAAAACCACCTATTTCGTTGATTGTGTCACGAAATGCGAAAAAAAAAAAAACAAAACAAATCAGTTTTTGTTTTTATTCACGAAATTAAAAAAAAACATCTATTTCGTTGATTGTGTCACGAAATGCAAAAAAAAAAAAAAAAAAAAAAAACTGCTATTTGCAGTTCGTGAACTGCTTAACGAAATAGCAGTTTTTTTTTTTTTTTTTTTAGTATTTCGTGAATAAAAATGATTTTTTTTTTAATTTCGTGAATAAAAACGAAAGCTGATTTGATTTGTTTTGTTTTGTTTTTTTTCGCATTTCGTGACACAATCAACGAAATAGGTGTTTTTTTTTTTTTTTGTATTTCGTGAATAAAAAAAGAAATAGGAAATTATAATTTTTTTTTGGGTGGTGAAGTTATATATATATATGAATGAAATAAAAAAAAATATAATTTCCTATTTATATATAAAAAAATATATATAATTTCCTATTTATATATAAAATATATATATATATATATATATATATATATATATATATATATATATATATATATATATATATATGAATGAAATATATATATGAATGAAATATTTTCCTATTTCGTTGGTATATAAACGAAAAAAAATATATATATATTCATCTTATTTCATTGACATATGAATGAAATAATAATAATAATAATAATATATATATATATATATATATATATATATATATATATATATATATATATATATATATATATATATATTTAACCTTATCTAACCGTATCTGACTTCTTTTTATGCTTTTATTGAGCCGGGGGTCTTTCGGAAACAGCCGTCCTACCTTGGTAGGAGTCAGGTCTGCGTATACTCTACCCTCCCCAGACCCTACGATGTGGGATTTCACAGGGTTGTTGTTGTTGTTGTTGTTCATTCATATACCAATGAAATAAGATGAATATATATATATATTTTCGTTTATATACCAATGAAATAGGAAAATATTTCATTCATATATATCTATATATATATATATGAATGAAAATATATATATATATATATATGAATGAAATAAAATATATATATTTTTATTAATATATATATATTAATAAAAATATATTAATAAAAATATATATTTTTATTTCATTCATATATATATATATATATAAATATATATTTTTTATATATAAATAGGAAATTATATATATTTTTTTATATATAAATAGGAAATTATATATATATATTTTTATTTCATTCATATATATATATATAACTTCACCACCCAAAAAAAAAATTATAATTTCCTATTTCTTTTTTTATTCACGAAATACAAAAAAAAAAAAAAAAGCACCTATTTCGTTGATTGTGTCACGAAATGCGAAAAAAAACAAAACAAAACAAATCAGTTTTCGTTTTTATTCACGAAATTAAAAAAAATATATTTATTTCGTTGATTGTGTCACGAAATGCAAAAAAAAAAAAAATCGTTTTTATTCACGAAATACAAAAAAAAAAATCATTTTTATTCACAAAATACAAAAAAAAAAAAAAAAAAAACTGCTATTTCGTTAAGCAGTTCATGAACTGCAAACAAAAAAAAATAAAAAAAATATTGTTGCGGCTATGAACAGTAAACGAAATGCCCATTATGGTATAAAAAAAAATGACACCCTATTTTTGTCTAATGGCTGCAAAAATAAGCCATTTTGACTCCGGACTCTTTTAAAGTTCATATATATCGAACAAAATTAAGTTAAATTAGGAGAATTAATGTGTTGAAATCTTGACTTTCTTTCAAAATAATATGTTGAACTATATAGGGAGCCAATTAGTATTTGCTTGTTGAGGACAGAAGCTTGTAAGGGCAAAGGTGCAAATATATTCCTCAACTTTGCGATTTAGAGCAGATATAGCTCCCGTTAAAAAAGTGGTGTATATATACCCATGCCGTTATAAAATGGTGCAAATATACCGCTGCCCTTACACAAATAGTGCAAATATACCCTTTTCGCTAACGAAATTTAAAAAAAAAAATCATTTAGCTTATTTTTTAATTAAAAAAAGTCTACTCATTTTTTTTTGAGTAGGCATATTTTTATAACGCCACATGGTAAATTTTTTTCTGGGGGTCGAGTCTGGTTCATTTCAAAAAAATATCTCCGTGGCTTTAAAAAAAATAAGTCTACCCATTTTTTTAAAGGAACCAGACCCAACCCACCAGAAAAAAAATTATCATGTGGCTTTAAAAAAATATGTCTACTAAAAAAAATGGGTAGACTTTTTTTAAAGCCATGTGGTACTTTTTTTAATTAAAAAATAAACTAAATAACTTTTTAAAAAAAAATCGTCAGCAAAAAGGGTATATTTGCACCATTTTGTAATGACACGGGTATATTTATACCACTTTTATAACCGGGGGTAAGATATATTTGCTTTAAATCGCAAAATTGAGGGGTATATTTGCCCCTTTTCCCAACTTGCAAAATCACTGAGGACTTGTTTCAATTAAGTTATGGTGCTCGTTAATGTGAAAAATGAGATAATCAATATATGAGCTGTGACTGAAGTTGACTCCGATGATGAGGCAGATTATTCGGACTCAACGAATAGTGACGAAGTGAATCCAGAAGTAGTTTTCCACGATAAGAAACACTCTTTCACCATGGAAACGGCTGAGGATTTCAAAAAGAAAATTGCGAAACCTTGGCAACAATCTGTAGTGGTGAAAATGTTGGGCAAGGAAATTGGCTTTTTAAATTTTCACCATGGAAGCGGCTGAGGATTTCAAAAAGAAAATTGCGAAACCTTGGCAACAATCTGTAGTGGTGAAAATGTTGGGCAAGAAAATTATGGAAGCCTAAAAGGTGATGGAAAGTGATTGATCTTGAACAAAATTATTACCTAGTACAGTTTGATTCCAAAGATGACTACATGCTTATTTTGGGATGGACCATGGATTTTTCTAAGTAACTATTTGGTCGTTCAACTATGGAAATCAGATTTTTCTGTGATGATCAAATTAATTCTATTTGGTCTACAACTTTTGAATCATTATTTCCAACAAGAGAAAGCAGATCAATTGAATTGAATTAAAAATATAACTGATTTTTTCCAGTAGTGATAGCGGCGGCTGTAATGTCGATGATGGTAGGAAGATGGTAGAAAAAAGAATGAAGAAGAAGAAGAGAAGGAAATTATATAAAAAAAATGTTTTTTGTCCTTTCCACGCGCCTGTTTGGTGTGAAATCCACATAACCTGTCAAGTCAGCGAAAAGTGTTTAAATGACATAGTAAAGGTCCACCTCAGGTGTCTAATTGGAACAAGATTTAGTTGAGGTGTCTAAGTAAAAGATCTTGACGATCACAAGGAGCTGCTCATGGGTTTGGCCCACATGGAATCCACTTTGAAATGAAAGAGCTCCCTACTAAATATAATTTCATTCTGAAACTAGATTCTAATTGAAAATCTTTGATTAATTAAGGATGAAGGGTAAGTCAATTATCACTTACCAGTAGTCTTTTGTTATATTTTTTTCTGCATATAAAAAGGGAGAAAAAGCTCAATAGTCGAGAAACGTGATATGCACACTCACATACGTGATAGTAGATCTCAGTTGAAAATAATGGTTTCTTTCGAGTCTATAACACTGGATCATCAATCAAATTTTGAGGTTTCTCTATATAATTTTTACATGATATCTCCTAAGAATGACAATTTGTATGATGACATGCTGGAGAGACTATACAATATTGATCATGAAAATTAACTTCTTCAGAAAACAACTGCATAAAATGCGATCGATTCGCATTGAAGAGTTGAGACTTCCCCGGTCTCGGACTATATTTCGCATTAAGTGTTTACACCAAATTAATAGATGCAGAATATGTATTTGCATATAAAATTTTAGCATTTAATCATGATTAATTAAGATATGTTTCTTTATTAAGTTATTTAATCACATTTAATTAATTTGATTTAAACATCGAGTATGATAAGTTAATATTTGTCCTCTTAGACCTAGTGTAAGGCCATAATAATAGGATCACGAAGGAAGTTGAATTATTCTTCCTCCAAAAGTAGAGAAGTGGAGCTGGAAAATAGCTTAGATCCCTCCTCACTTTTTGCGTCACTCCTTTCGTATTAGATTATTGTTTCAGAAAAATACTCATCTTATTCTTATATTTGTAATTAATTTTTCCTTAAATTCCCCATTTATCTTAAATGATAGGGGTATATTTTTATAGTCATATAAATATCATAACTTATTTATTAGGTCTTTGGATATAGATATGGTTGAAATTTGAAAAAAGAGTTTCTGAAGTTGAACTTGAATAGTATTTGAAAATTACAGTTGTATTTACACATACATTTCACTTGGAAAAATATTAAAGTTTTGTTGTGTAAGTTTAAATTTTTTCCAGAATACCAACTTTTCAAACTCATCTTCAAAAACGAGCCAAAAATTATTCTAATGTTTATCCAAACAATGTTTTAAAAATATTTTTTGAAAAAAAGGAACAAATTATTCATATTCAAACCCTTAATATCACAAGTTCAAATAATCTTTATTAATATGGCATATTGGCATTTTGTCAAACATTGCTACATTAACCAAAACAAAAGGCATAAAATTATGAATAAAATGATAGGGACCGTTTTTGTGCATTCAGATTCATATCAAAGTTCAGTACTTTCGGAGAAACTTCCGTACGAGGTCGACGACGACTTCTCATTTTATATTTAGGCTTAATACATATCGAGCCCTTTAAACTTGTCACGATATTTTATTTAAACACTCGAATTAAGTCATGTTTCAATTGAGCATCGCAATTCCTAATAAAGTGTTTAAAATAGACACTTTCGCTTCAAATTTTAGAAATCTTTTTGCGTCTATTTTCATTCGTCTATTAGGTCGTTAAGTAAACCACCTAAAATATGTCGTCTCCTTTAATTATACGCGTCACCCTCAAGTAGAAAATGTTAGGGATTGTACAACTTATTAAGACAAATGCATATAGTTATAGAAGATGACATATTTTATGTGATTAACTTAACTATCTAATAGACGAACAAAAACATACGCCAAAAAAATAATAATTAAAATTTGAACTAAAAGTGTCTAATAAAAATATCTTATTAGAAATTATGGTGTTCAATTAGTACATCACTTAGTTCAAGTGTCTAAATAAAATATCATGCAAGTTTAAGGGGCTCCCTGCGTATTAAGCCTTTTATTTAATAGTAAGACATTTTAGAAATAAACTTGGCATAGGTCTCTTAACATTTTGACTTTGTCCTTTTCCGTTCAACTTTTCAAGGCAAGATAATCTGATCAATTGTTGGGAAAAATTAGCCTTCTTCATTTTCTCTCTCTCTCCTTCTTGTGTATGATCAGTGTGTGTGAAAATGTCTAGCATGTTTACTGCTCTGCTTTCTGCAAGGAGGAGAAGGTTTCATCAAAGTAGTGGACTATTTTTGGATACTCCTTCAAGTACCTCTGCTACAAAGGTACCTAATAATTTCACCTTTCCTCCTCAATCTTGTGTATGTATGTTATAGTATTTGACTAACATTTATTTGCCACCAATATGGGTGGTGGGTGGTTGATATTCCTCCACCTTTAATCAAAGATCTCGGGTTTGAGCATCTGAGAATAGCGTTGAGATGAGCCCCGCACGGCAGTGCGCGATCAGGATTTAGTTGGGCTCCATAACTGATGTCCGATCCAATCTATAGTCACAAGGGATTTAGAAGATTTTTTTTTTTAAACTTGTGGTGTAGAGTATGTGATAGACATTTTGTGGCTTTAAAATAATATACCATGAACAATTCAAAATTAAATAGTTTCTGAATATAAAAATATATCATTTTTCTTAAAACATACATAATAAAAAGGAATGTGTCACTTAAAAATGAAAAAAAAATGAGTAAGACATATTTGTATTATTTTCAAGTGTTGTCGCTTGTTGATTTGCATATTGTGGGCGGTCCGGTCCGGGTGGCGGGGGTTGTGCACTTTGGTGGCGTGGCCAACCTATTAAAACTTTTAAGAAAATTGAAAAACATTTTCAGAAAAATATTTCTCTTCTTACCAAACACAACCATAAGAATTTGTTTTAACAAAATGGTGTCACATGACACTACTTACAAAAGGGTATGTCCATTACTATTTTTTTCAAATTTCAATTAACAGCAGAGAAGTGCACCAGACCAGGCTTCTTACAGAGATGATGAGGAACTAGGTGAAATTGCCAGTGAAGCCAGGCAAAGATTGGACAAGAAGTTGATTGCACAAAGGTAATTTGAAGAAAGAGATACTTAAACTTTAATTTATGTTTAATTTTTTTTAGTCTGTCCCATAAAGAATTAATGTCCCATAAAGAATTAATGTCATACTTTCTATTTAAAAATAATTTAAACTTTCTATATTGCCATTAATGAAATGATTTATAGTCACACGAAAGTCTGTGACTTGTTTTGATTCATAAATTTCAAAAGTTTTTTCTTCTTTCTTAAACTCCATCCCTATTTAAACACTGCTGCAATATTGAGACGAATATTTTTCGGTAAGTGTATTCAACTGACCATCTTTTGTCTGCTGTAACTGATCAACCCTTGGTATCGTGCATGTATAATTTGTGTCATCGCTCTTTGATACGTCACACTTTTTTTAGGACAAATCGTAGTAAGCAAAGCAATCGAGACACTAATTCAAATTGAATATTTGAAACTACTGTAACTCTTATTTTTCTGCTTTAAGAGAAGCCTTCTAGCTCATTTTAAAGCGTCACGGAGAAAGATAAGACATTCTTTAGCAATGTTACGGTTACTAATTCAATTTCCCCTCGACTTACTGATTCATTTTGTGTCGTTGAACTTTTTTCAGGTTTAACATTAATAGACAAAAAAGGCCAAAGAAAGTGTGCAATTTGCTGAAAAGTGGATCAAAGAAGTTAAATTGGGCAAAGCTAAAACTAAAGGCTAAACAACGTAATTGTGTCATTTGCTTGGAACCATTTGATGGTGGAGGTAACCTAATGCAATTGCCTTGTGCCCACAAATTCCATTCCAAGTGTTTGGTACCATGGCTAGAATCTAATGCACATTGTCCATGTTGTAGAATGATTGTTCAAATTACTCAATAAAGGATAAAAGGGAAAAAGGTCCAAATTTGTACTTATTATTATATTATATGTGAAATTCTCAATGTCATCCTCCGTTATTATGTCAAATTCGCTCTCGCCATTAACCGAGCTTCAACATGAAATGGACGGACTCATGTGTCCAACTTCTTTGAGAAAAACAAAGGATTGATCACTCCTCCACTTCCGACTATAATCTAAAAGTGTCATGGAACACGAGAGACGATATTAGGTTAAAAATATAACGAGGACAATGTTGCTCAATTTAAAGAATGCATGAGTCAATTTAACTTTTTTTTTTCAAGAGAAAAAACTTGTAAGCATTACTTATATTTTTTAACTAGAAAAAAAAAAAAGTTCTAGCTAGGTTTGTGAAAACTATTTTTCTAGTTGTGCTAGGATTACTCAGTGTATCAACGAGCAAAGGCTTACAAATTTGTCAAGGTTATCCGCCTTTCATTTTTTTTTTTTTTTTTTTGAGATAAAGACTGCTCCATATATATGTTTCTGATGAATATAATGGCAAAACCCCAAACAAAAAACAAAGACAGCTCCAACAATTTACCTCTCAATGTGACGAGGACATATCAAAATGTGAACACATCACATAAAGTACCAACAAATATAATTCTTTAATTTCAGTGAGCACAGAGTGCTTGTCCCTTAACGAGCGCTACACAACACAAATCTAGGAGCGAGGTGATGTGGAAGCACCGAGGGGTCAGTATTATTTATCATACAAGCATTAGCAGTGCTAGAACCTAGACTAGGGGAACTCATACGTGAGTCATTACAAAAAGGGATAACAGAGGAAGCATTTGAGCGTTTGATAATCCTTGGTCTAGTTGTGCTTGACTTATCTTCTTCCAGCAGAGTGTTAATAAAAAGTGGAATGTTGCTCCAAAACCACGACTGAAGGTGATCAATTTGTGAGACTACATCCTTCCTTAGCAAGTGCATCTGTCACCTTGTTTTGCTCTACGTGATGGATGAGCGGATCAGCCAGCTTGATGAGGAAGTACCTACAATCGTTAACATCGTTAATGAGATTAGCATGTAAGGATTATTTTTTTGCAATAATGTAATAATTTCTTTAGCATCAATGTTAATATATAACGCACGAAATACGGAAATATCGTTAAAGAGCTATTATGAGCAAGTGAGTCGTTAGTGGTGAGCTTAATACTCCCATATGGAGGTGTTTCCCATTTAAGATGAAATTTCGATGCTTGTTGGTGTACAACCGATGCTTTTGTGCGTTGGTTTAAATTTCGGAAGATATTATCTAATTGGACTCTCTCCTCTCTCTAACTTTCTCTCTCCTCTCTCTCCTCTTCCCTTCACCATTCAGATCTGAGATTTAGATCAGATTAGATCTGATATCTGATATTTCAGATCCTTTTCCGGCCACTATCACATTCAGGTAATACCGGCGACCAGGTAACGCCGGCGACTTTTCCGGCTACATTTACTTTGCTTTCGCTTTTTCCTTTTTCTTCTCCTCTTTTTCTTCTCCTCTTTTTCTTCTCTTCTACTTTTTTCCCTTTTTATCTGCCGGATAGTCGCTGCTCAGTCGCCGGCGAATTTTTCCGGCAGCTTTTCCGGTTTTTTTCGCTGTGAACAGTACCCCCGACGTGAACAGTATTTTCCGGCGGCGATCAGGTTCATTTCGACTGGAGTTGGTACCTCCGGTTCTCATATCTATGCTTTGTTCATACATTTGTAGCTACATTTGCTGACTTTAGACCTTTGACTAATTTATTAGTTCAAACGCGTTTTCGTGGCTTTGGATATTGATGGTAGACTAGGGTCATGTTCTCGTTCAGGGACGGGGACGGGGACGAGGGTTAGGAGGAGTAAGTGGGTTAAAGGAGCATCTAGACTGAGAGTAGGTTCTTGGAACATTGGGACGTTAACGGGAAAGTCCATAGAGCTAGTTAAGACCCTTAAGAGGAGGAAGATTAATATAGCTTGTGTCCAAGAGACCAAATGGGTAGGACCTAAAGCTAAGGAGGTAGACGGGTATAAGCTTTGGTTCTCTGGTAGATCGAAGTATAGGAATGGGGTAGGCATTTTAGTAGATAGTGATTTAAGGGATCAAGTGGTGGAGGTTAGGAGAGTCAACGATAGGATGATGTCGATTAAGGTGATCGTTGAAGGGACCACTTTGAACATTATTAGTGCTTATGCGCCGCAAGCGGGCTTACGCGAGGAGGAGAAGAGGCACTTTTGGGAGGATTTGGACGAGTTAGTGGGAGGCATACCGCCTACTGAGAAACTTTTCGTGGGAGGGGATTTCAATGGGCACATCGGGTCTATTTCGGGAGGTTATGATGATGTGCATGGAGGCTTTGGCTTCGGGGACAGAAATGGAGGAGGAGTTTCACTTTTGGATTTCGCAAGAGCTTTTGGGTTGGTGATAGCCAATTCGAGTTTTCCAAAGAAGGAAGAGCACTTGGTAACCTTCCGTAGTTCGGCGGCTAAGACTTAGATATATTTTTTACTTCTTAGGAAGGATGATAAAGGTTTGTGCAAAGATTGTAAGGTCATTCCGAGGGACAACCTTACAACCCGACATAAGCTCTTGGTGATGGATTTAGGGATCAAGATGACGAGGAAGAAGAGGGTCGGGGATGATCGACCTAGGATCAGATGGGGGAGTTTGACCACGGCTAGTGCCTTGGAGATGGAAGAGAAATTGAAGGATATGGGGGCCTGGGATAGTAGTGGGGATGCGACCAGTATGTGGGATAGGACGGCTAGTTGTATTAGGGTTGTAGCAAGGGAAGTGTTGGGAGTCTCGACAGGTAGTCGTGGTCGGCATCGAGGGGACTGGTGGTGGAATGGAGAAGTGCAAGGGAAGGTGGAAGCAAAGAAGATGGCGTATGCGAAGCTGATAGAAAGCAAGGATGAGGTGGAGATGTGGACGAATAGGGAACTTTATAAGATAGCGAGGAAGGAGGCGAAGTCGGCGGTTTCGACGGCAAAAACAGCAGCTTTTGAACGCCTCTATGCTGAACTAGAAGAGAAAGGTGGGGATAGGAAATTGTTCAGGCTAGCCAGGGTGCGGGAGAGAAGGGCGCACGATGTAGATCAAGTGAAGTGCATTAAAGATGAGCATGACAAAGTATTGGTAGAGGAGACTCTCATTAAACAGAGATGGCAGTCATATTTTCACAAACTCTTAAATGAAGAAGGGGAGAGAGATATCGTGTTGGGAGATTTGGAGCATACAGGGTGGCGTCACGATTTTGGGTATTGCAGGAGTATTAAGGTCGAGGAGGTTAAGGGTGTTGTCCGTAGGATGCGCAGGGGAAGAGCGACCGGACCTGACGAGATCCCTGGGGAATTTTGGAAGAGCGCGAGCTCGGCAGGTTTGGAGTGGCTGACTAGGTTTTTTAATGTCATCTTTAAGACGGCAACGATGCCCGAAGAATGGAGGTCGAGTGTAATGATCCCTCTATACAAAAACAAGGGGGATGTCCAGAGTTGCGAAAACTATAGAGGTATCAAGCTACTAAGCCATACTATGAAAGTGTGGGAAAGAGTGGTGGAGATGAGGGTGAGGAGAGGCGTGTCTATTTCAGAGAACCAGTTCGGATTTATGCCGGGACGCTCAACTACAGAAGCCATTCATCTTGTGAGGAGACTGGTGGAGCAGTATAGGGAGAGGAAGAGGGACTTGCATATGGTATTCATCGACCTAGAAAAGACTTACGATAAAGTTCCAAGAGAAATCCTATGGAGAAGTTTGGAGGCTAAAGGTGTACCTGTAGCATACATTAGGGTGATCAAGGACATGTATGAGGAAGCCAAAACTAGAGTAAGGACAGTAGGAGGGGACTCAGAGCACTTTCCAGTTGTGATGGGGTTGCATCAAGGATCAGCTCTTAGTCCGTTTTTATTTGCCTTGGTGATGGATAGATTGACGCGACAAATTCAAGGTGAGGTGCCATGGTGTATGCTTTTCGCGGACGACATAGTCCTGATCGATGAGACTCGTAGCGGAGTTAACGCTAAGCTGGAGGATTGGAGACATACCTTGGAGTCTAAAGGATTTAAGCTGAGTAGGACCAAGACAGAGTACTTAGAGTGTAAGTTCAGTGAGACACCCCAGGAGGTTGGCGTGGAAGTTAGGCTTGGTGCTCAGGCCATCCAAAAGAAAAGTAGTTTCAAGTACCTTGGGTCTATCATGCAAGGCAGCGGGGAGATTGACGATGATGTCACACATCGTATTGGGGTAGGGTGGATGAAATGGAGGCTAGCTTCAGGAGTGCTATGTGACAAGAAGGTGTGATGAGTCGTGAAATTACGCGATATTCGATGCTAATTCCTTAAGTTTTTGTGACTCTTTAAGCACTTTTGTTGTTACTTTTTATGTTTTTATGTTGTTTTGTAGGAAAAGATACCCGGAGAGCATAAAAGAGCAAAATGGATCAAAATGGACCAAAATGGAACAAAATAGAGCAAAACAAGCCAAGTAGCTGAAATGAGTGATCGGAAGAAACCAAGTGAAAAGAAAGTCAAAAAAGAGGCCAAACTGGACATTTTTGCAAAACTGTCAAAACTGGACAGTTTTGCAAAAACGGGACAGATTTGCAAAACTGTCAAAAGTGGACAGTTTTGCAAAAACGGGCAAAATTGCAAAAACAGAAATATGGGGGCAGATTTTGACATTCTTTTGAACTTGGAAGAATTAGAGAAGCTACAAAAGAGAGGCTTAGGGCAAAACATTATCATCTTTGGTCATTTTGCAAGTTTTGGAGGCTAGGGTTTCACCTACACAATTGGAAGAGAAGATTGGAGCACTTTAATGAGATAATTCTTAAACCTTTCTTCAATTCCTTGTTTTGTATTGAATATTTTAGTGTGTAGTATTTCATTTCTAGACTTGAATCTCGTTTATGAAAGTATTCTTGATTAAAGTTTGGTTTGAAACTCTTGTTATGCTTATGTATTGAATGATTCTTATTGCTATTGAAGTGGGTCTTTGTTGATTTAATTAATCTCGTTCTTGAATGTTTCCAAAGGGATTAGCTAACCCTAGGACTCACCCATTTACTTAGATTGAGCTTGAAAAAGGAAATCTAGGTTTGGAAAGATTAATTAACAAGAATTTGGGTCATTAAACTCATCTAATAACTTGAGCTCGGAAGAGGATAGTTACTTGAGGTTAAATTGATTGTGCCTAATATCACACTCTAAGGCTTGGAAAAGCTTAGAGTGAAATTCATTGATTTGGTTGGAAGACTTTCAATGAGATTTTAGATATCATTATCTATCAACACAAACCCGCTCTTAGTTGTAAAATCGTAAAATACGTTGGATCGTTACTTGAGTGTAATCTCCTATTATCCATGCTTGTGGCCATTGATCATTTTACTTGCTTTCTAGGTTAGTTTACATTTCCGCATTAGTTATAATCTTAATCAAAAACCCAAAATATCATTTATCGTTTGGCTTTAGTTTAGTTGGTGAAAGTTCCTTACTTTCTTAATCGCCTAGCATATTGTTCCCTGTGGGATCGACCCCGACTCATAGTTGGGTAAATATATTGCATACGACCGTGTACACTTTCTCTTTGAGGAGTGTATTTGGACATTATCAAGGTGCCGCCACAACTGAAGGGCAAGTTCTACAGAGTGGTGGTTAGACCGGCTATGTTGTATGGGGCGGAGTGTTGGCCAGTTAAGATCTCTCACGTTCAAAAGATGAAAGTTGCCGAGATGAGAATGTTGAGATGGATGTGTGGGCACACTAGGAGCGATAGGATTAGAAATGAGGCTATTCGGGATAAGGTGGGAGTGGCCTCGGTGGAAGACAAGATGCGGGAAATGCGACTGAGATGGTTTGGGCATGTGAAGAGGAGAGACATAGATGCCCCAGTGAGGAGGTGTGAGAGGTTAGCCATGGATGGTTTCAGAAGAGGTAGGGGTAGGCCAAAGAAATATTGGGGAGATGTGATTAGACAGGACATGACGCAGTTACAGCTTACCGAGGACATGACCTTAGATAGGAAGGTGTGGAGGGCCCACATTAGGGTAGAAGGCTAGTATATAAGTCTCGTTATCTTTCCTTATTAGTAGGCGCATTAGCGCATTATAATTTCTTGTGCTTTGATTTATGTTATTATTTGCTACTTTCTGTACTTTGATTACTCTATTTTATCTGTGCCGCTTTCGTGATTTGCATTTCCATATCGCTTTGAATTCCTTGATTATCCTGTTTTACTGTGTCGCTTGCATTATTTCATTGCAATATCGTTTTAAATCTTTTAACCTTATCTGACCCCCTTTTTATGCTTCTATTGAGCCGAGGGTCTCTCGGAAACAGCCATCCTACCTTGGTAGGAGTAAGGTCTGCGTACATTATACCCTCCCCAGACCCCAAGATGTGGGATTTCACTGGGCTATTGTTGTTGTATTATGATTATGAGTGATTCATAGGTTCCAAATGCAAAACAAAAACAATAAGTGATTATTGATGCATTAAATATCATTTTCAAGTTGTTTTTATATAAACATTCATAATTTTCTTGTGTATAATGCATTAAATTTTCTTTCTAAATTTTCAAGTTGTAATTTCAATACCTAAAGTTACAGTTAATTTCAATTCATCACCAAAGGCCTCTAAAAAATTACCTTATATATCAAAAAGTTACAATTAATATTTAGCAAAGTTCATTATTTCCTTATATGATCATGGCATTACGAATGTAGTAAATCGCCTTTCATAGCTTTTTTAGTTTTAAATTAAAATTTTCAATTTGACGTTGGAACTTTGCCTACTATTTTAGAACTTTCACTACTAAAAACAGCTGAAAACCGACAAAAGAAAATTGATTTTTCTGACTTCAGGAGGTCGGTTTCTGGAAAAAAAAAACGACCTCAAAAGTAGGTCGGGTATAGGCAGGTCGAATATAATTATCGACCTCATGAGGTCGGAAAAAAGCGACTACATGTGGTCGGTACATGATTCGTCCAAAAAAAAGGGAAAATTAACATACCAACCTCATGTGGTCGGTATATTAAATTATTACTTTTTCAGAAAAACATGAACAACCACATGAGGTAAGTAAATTATATTAGTTTTTGTTTATTTTTTCAAGTTACCGACTTCTTGTAGTCGGTATGTTGAGTTTTTCTTTTTAAAATTTTTTGTGTTACCAACTACATGTGGTCGGTTTTATCAAAAATAATTTTTGTTATTTAAGTTTACCGACCACACATAGTCGGAAAATATGTTAATACATATTTTTTCTTAAGTAAACTGACCATATGAGGTCGGTAATTACAAATTTATGAGTAATGATAATCAAGAAGCGACCTCATGAGGTTGGTTTCTGCAAAATGTAATTTATTTATCGACCACATGTGGTCGGTTTCTTTTTAAATCTGGAAAATGATATGAACAGAAGCGACCTCATGTGGTAGGTTTCTTTAAAATCCAGAAAATTAAATTAAGAACACCGACCTCATGTGGTCGGTTTTCTGCAGAAAAATTGGGAGCATTTTGCTGCTTTTGTAGCTGCCCACCTACCAAAAATCGTAAACAATTCTATATTTTTCCAAAACTAGCTCAAAGAGCTGCCAACAATCCAACAAGCACATACAATAACATGCTACAACGCGCACTACATCGAATTAAACTCGAAACTACTTCAAAGTTGAATCAAAACATAATTCAAACATTGACAAAGGACATTAAACTATTTCAACCTTTACAAACATCCACAAAATATTAAACTTGTCTACATTAAGTTAGTCTACAACATTAAAAATTATTATAAGAGTAATTTTTACTAATTTCTACAAATTTTTCATCTAAAAAAATCTGATTTACAATTTTTAAATTTCATGCTCTATAAAAATAAGATGTACAAAATAAAATGTAAGGAATATAATAGTTCGTAGATGTAGTTTTCATCTCTTCCTCACTGTAACAAACTTAAATTACTAACACAACAATGATGTATATTATAATTATTTAGAACTCAATAACTCTGATAAAGGGACATAACAAGGAAATGGCAATTAACAAGTGACAGTCATTAAGGAAAATTAAGAAGAGGAAACTAGAAGGGGATGACAAATTCCGAGAAAGGAGATGAGAGGAACATATTATTTTCTTAACAATATGCATGGACCCATTTGTTCTCACAAGACGCTATATATATTGGGAAATCTACATAGTGTAGAGAACATTAGACCTTATTTACATTTAGTAGCTATACTTTGCCCAAATTACATCTCATAACTAAATCTTGTATGTCAATTACACAAGGTAGCTAGTATAGTAAAATTATATTGTATTTAGAATAAAAACTATTTTCTCTCTATTCTCTCACAATCTGCTCCCATTTTCCTTTATTTTCCCTCTCCTCCATCACCTCTCTCTCATTTTCCTTCTTCTTCTTATCCAATTCACACTGTTTCCCCAATCTCTCTTCATTCCAATTCCTTTTTCTTTTCCCTCTACACTACTCCTAATCCCTGCAAAAATATTCATCGCAATTTCTCTGTTTCAGCTTTCGACACAAAAAACGACGACGTATCATCATCATCATCATCTTCCAAAGATGAGGCTGGTCCTGAAATCAACGGTGATGATGTTGCGAAGAGTTCTACAAAGGAGGATCAGTATCCGAGTGGAGAATTTGAATTTGAGGTTTTATTGTTTTGTATTCAGTTTTTTTGAGTGTTTTTGTTAATTTTTAGTGTATCTATGTTTTCATGTATTCAATTTTTAGTGTATTACTCGCTGCCTTCACTAAAAAAAAAAAAAAATTGTATGCAACAAGTTGAATACAATATTTTTTGTATTTATGTTGTTTGAATACCACTGATTTTTAAATACAATAAAGTGAATACAATGTAAAAGTAGCTATAGATGAATACATTTGACATGAATACAACTGAGTTGGATACATATGACTTGAATACAGTGAAAAGAATTCTTGAAATTTTTTTATTCGCTGTATTCACGAATACAGATAGGTCGTTTTATGAATACATCGAGCCATTTTTTGAATACAGCGGGGAAACTGTAGCTACGCAATGTAAATATTGAAACTGTAGCTATAGCAAATTTTAAACCCCCAAAGTGTAGTCATTTATGTAAAATTCCCATATATATTTCAACCGTATCCCAAACAAATATCTTATTGGACTGTCCAAATAACTGGCCCATTCGTGGTTTAGCGCAAGGCCCAACAGCTTGGCCAGCCTGTATCCAAATAACTAGCCCATAAATTATTTATGTTTTCCCGATTCACAACACCTACCCCATCAGTTCCCCTTCTTTTATGTTTTAACTAGAAAAAAAAAAAAAATCAAGCTAGGTTTGTGAAAGTTATTTTTTATTCTTTTTTTAATTGCACTGAGACTACTGAATGTATCAACGAACAAAGGCTTACAAATTTGTCAAGTTTATCCGCCTTTCATCAACTCAAATAAGATAAAGACTTCTTCATATATATGTTTCTGATGAATATAATGGCAAAAATGTTGAAAGAGTGACCAAGGCCATAATTTTCTGCCCATGCACCGGTGTCCAGCTCTGGGCGTAAGGTGGGGTGTTGAAAGAGTGAAAAAGTCTCTCATTGTTGGTTAATGAGATCGGTGGTCTTCTTATATGGACTTGGGCAATCCTCCCCTCATAAGCTAGCTTTTAGAATTAAGTTAGATCCAACATCTATTTCTTTAACCTAAAACCCAAAAAAAAAAAAGCTCCAACAATTTACTTCTGAATGTGATGAAGACATATCAAAATGTGAATACATCACATAAAGTACCAACAAATATAATTCTTTATTTCCAATTAGCGCAGCGTGCTTGCCCCTTAACGGGCGCTACACGACACAAATCTAGATTGACTGGATCAATAAGGTTTGGCGACCAGATAGTCGAAAGAAACTAAAAAGTTTTAGATTTGCTCCATGTTTGCTACACATTCAGACTATTAAACTGTGTTACTTTTTCTTGTCCTGTGTACGACCATCATTATTTTCTTAAAGGAAAATATGCTTTTAATTTATAATCATGCCTTTAACAAAAAACACAATATAAACTAAGAGAAACTATTGTGTTTAAACACAATGCCTTTATTTTCAATTGCACCATTTTTATCAGTCAATAGGACTTGGTATTTCATCACTCTATGATCTTCATCAGCAACAACATACATACTTACTATACATACAAACATACATACACACACACACATATGTGTGTATAAGATTTCTATTTTTTGTTTTTTCTTCATATATATAGGCGCTTTTCTTCGCTAAGCTCACACTTTAATTGCATTTTGCGCTTAAAGCTCCATCAAGATTTGGCGCTTTATTTGCGCTATTTTCTTTTGATTACTCTGCTTAGTGTAATGTACCAGAAGCAAGGAATCATAATTTTTCATAGCCAATTCTAATATCTAATTATGTATGTAGGTGTTAAACAAAGTGAGATCAATGATCAGGGGCAAAACTGCAACATTGGCTATTTCGGAAAGTAGTTTAGTTAAGAAGTTGAGTTAAAGTTAGTTATTTCCGAATGACAGTTATGAGAACTTAGCATAGCTTCAGATGTGTATATGTGTATGTATGCACTTGTATATTGTAGAAATGAATCAAGCAAATTACATTCTACACATTGAATGAAATAGTCTTCTATCTAAAACTGTATCACCTTCTTCGTCCTTCTCTTTCTCTAAACCTTAATTTCTTGTTGATTAACATGATTGTTACTAAATTCTTCATAAAAGAAATATTTGACAAAGTAGATGGTTCAAGAACTTACAATTTACATAGAGAAATAGCCACCTTGTGTCAAGGAACTGTTACTGTGACTGAATACTATACTAGACTCAAGAATCTATGGGTTGAATTTCAATCATTAGTTCCTCCACCTGGTTGCAATTGTGAAAGGTCCAAAGACTTTGTATTATACTTGCAAAGACAGAAACTGTACCAGTTCTTGATGGGACTCAATGAAAACTACAAACAGGCAAGAAGCCAAATACTGCTGATGACCCCATTGCTTTTTGTAAACAAGGCTTATTACATGATTATAAGTGATGAAAGTCAAAAATCAGTTCCAAGTTCTGCAGGGTTGTTAGGTGTTGTACCTAATGGGAGTAATGTTTCTAATTTTGATCCTACAGTAATGTATTCTAAGGCAGGACCATCCGAGTTCAAGAAGAACTATAACTTGGTGTGTAAAGTGTGTAAGTTAAAGGGACATACTAAAGAATTCTGCTACAAAGTTGTTGGATACCCTCCAGGATTCAAATCGAAGGGGAAGGAACATGCAACATACAGTGTCTATTCTGAAGGCAATATGACTAGCAATGATGCAGTAAGCGAGAATACTGGTTACTCGGGGCATATGCACATCCTCAGGTTGATATGAGTACTAGTATGAATCAACACCAACTCGAAGCACCAAAATTCTCTCAAGGACAATATGAGCAAATTGCGCAACTTCTGAATCAGACTTCAACTGGACCAAATGCTAAGGCTGTATCGCAACCATCTATTCCACAACCATCTGCAAATGCAACAAGTATTAGTTGTCATAAAGATTTTCTAGTTTCAAATATATTGAATCAATAGATCATTGACACAGAGGCCACCAATCATATGGTGTCTGATATAGAGTTATTGGATAAGGCTACAGTAGTCAAAACCAACTATCTACCTAATGGAGATGTTTCATATGTCACTCATACTGGTTCAAGTAGTCTAACAGATAGAAGTACCTTGACTGATGTGTTCTTGCTACCCAGTTTAAAAACAACTTAATGTCAAATCAAAGTTGACCAGAGAATTGTGTTGTGCAGCAACCTTCTACCCTGATTTCTGTTTATTTCAGGATCTCTTCAATGGTAATGTGAAGGAGATTGGTAAGCTGCGGGATGGACTATATGTACTACTAAATAAGACATCATCAACTGCTGGAGTCTCAGAAGGAAACTTGAGTCTAGCAGCTAGAGCAACAACTTTGATTAGTGAAGAAGAAATAAATATGTGGCATAGGAGATTTGGACATACTTCTAGTAGTGTACTGAGCAAATTGATCTCTACTAGTTTTGATGACATTGTGAAAACTCTTAAGAGATGTAATGTGTGTCCTTGTGCAAAACAGCGTAGACTTTCTTTTCCTTGTAGTTATATCAAAAGCTATCACAGATAGCTTTGATCTAGTTCATATGGATGTATGGGGCCTTTATAAGGTTCAAACTCATGATGGAAACAAATACTTCTTGACTATAGTTGATGATTTTACAAGAGTAACTTGGGTTTATTTGCTTAAGTTCAAATAAGATGTGTCTGTTGTTTTAAAGTATTTCCTGCAGTATGTGAAAACTCAGTTCAGTAAAACTGTCAAAACTGTAAGGTCTGATAATGGTGCTGATTTTGTAAATGAGTTTCGTAGCAAGTTATTTTTGGATCTGGGAATGTACATCAAAGATCTTGTGCTTATACTCCTCAGCAAAATGGAGTGGCTGAAAGGAAGCACAAGCACATTTTAGAATTCACAAGAGCAGTCAGGTTTCATGCAAACATACCACTGAGGTTTTGGGGACTATTTGTCAAAGCTGCAGCATATCTCATTAATAGACTACCTTCATCAGTAATTGGCATGACACCTTATGAAAAAATTTATAACAAGAAACCTTCTATTTCCCATCTAAAAGTCTTAGGCTGCTTATGCTATGCAAAAGATCTAGCTAATACTGGTAAACTACAATCCAGAACAAGGATTGAAACTTTTATGGGATACTCTGAGGTACAAAAAGGATATATACTATATGATATGAAGAACAATATGTTTTTTGTCAATAGAGTTGTTAGTTTCAGAGAAACTGAATTTCCTTTTAGATGGAGTACAGCAGAAAATCCCTTGTTATGTATAACCTATCTCATACTATCGATGACACCACAATTAAACAACCTATCTTACCAGTTATGCAAACTCAACCACAAGTCATGTTGATCCTGCACATTCTCCTACAAGTCAAAACTCAAATCCAACTCGATCCTACAAGTCCTACAAGCTCTAATTCTACAAATCCAATATTGATCCACCTACTTTAATTAACCAACAGTCAAAGTCACAATACTGATCCTCACATATCCAGGTCGAACAACTCCCTTACCTACTGAACCAACTAGAAAATCAGGTGGGATCAAGAAGCCTCCTATTTGGATGAAAGACTTTGTTACTCAAAATCTCAGTACAAATACACCTTACTTTGTAGCAAACTATATCTCATATCAGTCTATCTCACCCAAATACCATGCTTTTTTTTACAAAGTTCTCCAATATTACTGAACCAAAGTCATATGCAGAAGCATCTAAAGATCCTAGATGGGTTGAAGCAATGCAATAAAAAATTGTTGCCTTACAAGACAACCATACTTGGGACATCTTGACTCTTCTTGATGGTAAAACACCTATAGGGTGCAAATGGATTTACAGAATCAAATATAAGGCATCTGGTGAAATTCAGATACTGAAAGCAAGATTGGTAGCAAAGGGGTATAGTCAAAAAGAAGGAATTGATTACCTAGAGACATTCCCACCTGTCGTTAAAATGGTTACTGTAAGATCAATCCTAGCAGTTGCAGCAATTAGACAGTGGCACATACATTTGATGGATATATATAATGCCTTCTTACAAGGTGATCTCAGTTATGAAATCTACATAGAATTACCACAAGGATTCAAGAGTTATGGGGAGTATAAACCAGCATGCAGGCTTATCAAATCCTTGTATGGACTGAAACAAGCTCCAAGACAGTGAAATTTCAAACTTACTTAGGCTCTAATTCAAATGCAGTTCACACAAAGTCAGTATGAGCACTCCTTATTTAATAAAAGGACTGGTAAAAGAATCATCTTCGCCTTAGTATATGTAGATGACATGCTAATTACAGGAGATCACTTGGAACAAATAGAAGAAACAAAGGAAGCACTACAGAATGCTTTCAAAATGAAAGATCTAGGGGAACTGAAATACTTTCTGGGGATAGAATTTGTAAGATCCAGTAAAGGAATACTAATGCGTCAAAGAAAGTATGCATTAGAACTCATTTCTGAACTTGGTTTATCTGCTGCCAACCCTATAAGCGCCTCCATTAATTGCAGTGTTAAACTCACTATAAAGGAATATGATGATCATATAGCAGATACAAGATACAAGGCATGATGATTATGTATCAGCTAAAAAGCATGCAGATGATGAGATCATTCAAGACATCAGTGTTTACCAAAGACTTATAGGCAAGCTTCTTTACTTAACTGTTACCAGGCCTGACATTTCATACAGTGTACGGACACTAAGTCAGTTTCTACAACAACCAAAGAAGTCTCACCTAGATGCAGCACTCAGAATTGTTAGATATGTCAAAAATCAACCTGATTTGGGTATTCTATTGGCTACCAACTCACAATAAACAATATGTGCCTTTTGTGATATTGATTGGGCTGCATGCCCACATACAAGAAAATGAGTTACTGGCTACCTAGTCAAAATTGGTGATTCAGTAATTTCCTAGAAATCAAAAAGCAGTCTACAATCTCAAGAAGCTATACTGAGTCTGAATACAGAAGCTTAGCAGCAACAGTTGCAGAACTGACCTGGATCCTTGGCTTATTGAAGGAAATTGGAATTAAAATAACTCTACCAGTTGCAATTTATACCGACATCAAATCTGCCATCCAAATAGATGCAAACGCTGTGTTCCATGAGAGAACAAAACACATTGAGATAGATCTTCATTT
This sequence comes from Lycium barbarum, assembly GCF_019175385.1. NCBI lineage: Eukaryota > Viridiplantae > Streptophyta > Magnoliopsida > Solanales > Solanaceae > Lycium > Lycium barbarum. The sequence goes on from NC_083343.1 coordinate 7,908,166, forward strand.
TATCAGAGAAATGATCCAACTAGTGAAAACTGAATACATCAACACTACAAATCATCTGCTGAAGTACTTACAAAAGGTTTGAGTAAAGCTCAACATCAATATTTATGCTCCAAGCTAGGACTTCTGAATATCTTCATTACTTCTAGCTTGAAAGGGATTGTTGAACAAAGTGAGATTAGTGATCAGGGGTAAAACTGCAACATTGGCTCTTCCGGAAAGTAGTTAAGAAGTTGAGTTAAAGTTAGTTATTTTCCTAGTGAGAGTTATGAGAACTTACCATAGATTCAGCTGTGTATATGTGTATATATACACTTGTATATTGTACAAATGAATCAAGCAAATTACATTCTACACATTGAATGAAACAATCTTCTCTCTAAAACTGTATCAAATTCTTCTTCCTTCTCTTTCTCTAAACCTTGATTTCTTGTTGATTAACATCAATGGTTGTTACTGAATTCTTCAGTAGGAAAACTAATTCTCCTCTGACATTGTCATAGTATGTCTTATTCTCTACAGTCTATGTATATATATAGTATATGTAATTGGTGAAACTCTTATGGTTAATTTGTGTCTGAATCTGGTGTTTTCTCTGCTTACCTTATTGTCTAATTTGCAATTTTTGGTGATGATCATACGTGCAATCTACTACTGAAGAGTGAAGATTGAATGAAGGAAAAATGTGCTTGTTAATGATGATACCAGTTTATGATGATTAATTGATTGTAACTTGAAGAGCTATTAGTCGTGAACTTTAGAGACACGTCTAAAATCTAAATTTCTCAATAGAAACACAAAGAAAATGGGGGTTTCTTGTCCCTTTTTCTTTCATTAAAAATTAATGATGGTTAGGTCTATTAGGTATGACGATAATATAGGGAAATTTCCAAAATATTTGGAAAGGTTGTTATTAAATAGTAGTACAAAATTTGTTTGGATCTTTTCTCTTGATTGCAAGTTATTTGAATCTTTTGCCCTACAAAGATGTTTCAGTAGGCAAATTCTATACGTTTTTCCTTTTACAGTCTTGAATTTTAGGTGCACCGTATACATGTACCTTAGTTGTCCTCTTCTCTGGAATTGGTGATAGTCTAATGTAGGGACATCATCTTTGTTTGTAGCTATTTTTGTTTTCACTATGTTATAATTTTTAGAGGAAATGATTAAATTTGTCCTTGAATTATATATAAGGATCCAAGTTTAACCTTCATTAATAATTCGTGCTAAATCTACCTTTGCCGTTACAAAATTAGGCTACATTTGCCTTCAGTGAATAACCGCAGAAGAGTAGTATCTAATGATACTGTTTAATATTCAATGATGTCACATGTCCAAGATGTGGGTCTTTTTCACAAGAATTATTAATCAAATTCGCTTTTGAACGTTCAGATTTGCCCCTAAATTTTAAAGAATGGGATCATTGTTTCGCGGTGGCACTATCGTCTTCTTCAACATCAAAACATCCTCTATTCCACGAGGTCAAATTAATAGCCCTCAAAGCTCAAATAGTCCAACTAGAACTCAAATAATAGTAATAATCAATTAAACCACTAAGATGAATTCCTATCTATGTCGGAACTCCATTTATACAACTCCATCACCACTTTTTTAGTATCACCAATAATGATATCAAAGCCTCAAATCAACCTCTTAATGCTAAAATAAATTAATCTATACAGAATTCAGGTCCTAATCGTTTTGCAGCATATTGTAGCGGCCAATGTGGGGTTACAGTGGTTGAGGGTTGGTGGTTTTTTGGCGAAGGTATAATAATAACCGTAGAAAGTGATAATGAGGAGTGTATGAGAGAGATTGTCAGAGTGGAAAGATTTTTGTGCAAAACTACTTGTGTTCTTTCTACTAGTGTTGTGGAGTGAAGCGGTAGTGGATTAATGATGATCTTAGAGTGGTGTTTTTAAAAGTAATGAGATCAATTGTTATGGCGGTGATTGATATATAGGGTTGAGGGATGGTGGCTGGAAAAAATGATGGTCAAATATGGACTATTTTAAAAAGTGTGGGACAAAGTTGAAGCATATAGTATAGTTTATGGGTAAAATTGACCCTTTAATTAGGGCTGGGCATAAATACTGAAAATCGAAAAATCGAACCGAATCGAAACTTCAATAAACCGAACCGACCGAACTAGTTTGGTTCGGTGTTTGGTGTCCACCGTAAAAAAACCGAAACCAAAATAGCCGAACCGAAGTTTGATAAAACCGAACGCGCATCGAAATTTAATACATTACCCAAAAAAAATAATTAAAATAGTCCAAGCCCATTAAGTTTAAAGCAAAAAAAACCCAATTGTAATAAGTCCTCTTTTGCATTTGTATCCCTAATTTTCCACTTCAATTGAAAAAAATCAAATATCCTTAACAAAGAAAGGTAACTAGGATGTCTCTTTAGGATTAATGTATGTCCTTTATGTGTTTTCTTAATTATTCTTACGGTATGTATATAACACCTAGTAATCGTATGTTATGATTATAGTTTTCTGTTCTTGTGTATCCTGTTTGTTTGCTTTTGATTTCAATTTATCAGTTTTATATTTTATTGCTTTTGAGAATATGAATTAGTGTCAATGGAATATCTTCTAATAATATATCAAAAAAACCGAATTGAAAAAACCGAAACCGAACCGAACTTTAAAAAATCGAAACCGAAAGAACCGAACCGAACTAGTTTGGTTTGGTGTTCGGTGTCCACCTTCAAAAAACCGAACCCGAAATAGTCAAACCTAAGTTTGATAAAACCGAATCGAAAAACCGAACGCCCACCCTACCTTTAACCCTATAAAAAAAATAACTGATGCGTTGGATAAGTGGTATCACCGGATGATAAACGTTGTCATTTGTGCTTTTGCAAATAGGCAAACATATCACTTATGTAAATATAATAATATATTCGACCCAAACTATTAACTAAGGACAAATCTAAATTACTTTACATAAGTTCAAAGCAAATTGAATGTTTTCCCTACTTTAGAAGTGCTCTTTGAACTGAATGCATGTGAGAGTAAATTCCCATCAAATTGTTTTTATGCGTTTCTACTCTCAAGTTAGATAATTGGACCCCTTCATTTTTGTTGTTGTTGGCACTTTCACGAATCCGTGGGAGAACTTATTGCATACACAACTTCTAAATCTTTTAAATATTAAACTACTGAAAAATGTTTTTCCTTTTTTATAATTAAACGATGGTTTAATTTTCTTAAACGAAAAGTTAACTTTGCGTACAATTTTTAAAATATTCCCTTTCATCTAATTACATAAAATTCCAATTGTTGTCAAGAAAATCTTACCAACCGAATGGACACCAAAATTGAACCAAAAGGATATATACTTATTTAGGATGGATATAATATTTTATTTTCTATTTTTAGTTTTTACTATATATCTTTGGCTAGAAAGTTAAGCTCTAATAAGGAAAGTGACTTTTATATAAAAATGCATGGGAGGGATGCAAATACATTTAATTAGTACATTGCAGTTCTTTATTTAATTCGACTTTGTGTAGTCATCAAGAAAATCCCATTTTTCTCATTTATTTGGTGTTGGTACCTATAAATGTGTCCCAAAATTTAGGAGCACTGTGTTATTAAAAGGACAAGCACATTATAAGTTTATAGATATTAGGAGTATAATACAAGGATTATCGATATAGTTTTCAACTATAGGTCTTATCAATAAAGGTATATCTAGGGTTATAAGAGAGTTAGAGAGGAATATTCAAGTCCTTTTTATTGAGAAAATTAAAATGATCACAAGTGTTCAATAACCTAGTGAAATACTAACATAAGGAAGCGAAAATTACAAGGATTGGGATCTAAATCAAAGTTAAACTACTTTTTTTGTAACCGTTTTGTCCGGATCAGCTTATGCGCATCTCTACTAATTTCATGGAATGCCTGTCACTTCCCGCGAACAACATATATCAGGTAACTCGGTTCACCAAGACTTACGACACATGGGAAGAAATCACCAGTTTTTTCTTTTTCTGCTGTGATTTGAATCTGAAACCTCTTGGTGCTCAACTCACTTCATTGACTACTAGGCCACACTCTTGGGTGCAAATCGAAATTGAAAAAACAATAAGATGGGAATGGAACCCTAGCCAACCAACTGAGCTTTTAAGATCCCCGGTATCTATTCTACTAAGGTTTAGCTAATGAGTAAAAAGTACTTTTTGAAAAGATATTTTTTGTTAAAAGTTTGATAGCAATGTGTTAGCAGATAGGGAAATTTTAATAATACCTTAATGGCTTAATGTCGGTTAGAATGGCGATAGGAAATTAAGATATTTGTGAAGAAGATTGACTTTCACCCATAAGTGGGATGCATTTTTTGATGAATTTTTTCCCCTAATAATCTAACATTGAAAAATGACTAAGAAAATGTTAGTCAAAAAATATATACTAGGTTTTGGGCACATGCTAGAAACTTCCCACAAGCCAAGGCTAGCACGACGCTATATTTACTTTTACGTGGTCCAACTTTTCAATAGTGCCGCTTATGTCGTACCTTTTTTCTTTAATAGGAAAAGGTCTCAATTTTTGGAAGTATCAAAATTTCTTAATTTTGCTTTTTGTTGTATTTTCATAATTTGTTTGACCAAAGATTCTTAAACTGTTTCTGGGAAAAAAAAATATTTTTTTCAGTGTTTGCTACTATTAAGAATACTTTTTTTTTCTTTCTAAAAAATTGGTCAAGCATCAGAATTATATTTGTAAAAAAAAATTAATTTTTTTCACTTCTTGTAGCATTTCATTGCTAATAACGAAGCTCTAGCTTAAAATAAATATTTTTTTTATCACGCTTAGAATAAATATACTCAAAAAACATTTGTTTTTACCCTTAGCTTTTATTATGAGTTGAAATTACTCTCAAAGTTCCATTGGGTATCAAGAAGACAAGAACGAAAATGAAACTTTTTCCTGACTAACATTAGACCAAATTTAACGAAGAGTAAAGTTATTTAATTTTGGATAGTACATGACAAATTTGGCTATTTCCTTTATTTTAACAAAAAAAAAAAATAACTACTCCCTTCATTTCAATTTGAACTTTATGGTTTTAATTTTAAGATATGTAGAATTAGAATGTGTCAAAATGCCCTGTAGTCTTAATATGTCAGGAGGAAAGTTAGAATTGAAAAGTCGCTAAAAAGGAAAAGAAGTATATTTTTGAATGAAATGTACTAGAAAACAAATTAAAACAAAAAAATTAAAACAGATGGAGTGATAGCTTACTTCTCTCTCAATTTATTTAACACTTTTCATTTTTTGAAAGTCAAACTTCTTAATTTTAATCATTTGTTTGAACATAGAATCTTTAAATTTTACGAAATAAAATTTAAATATTTAAAAACTACATAAAAAATATTAGAAATCACTATAATGAATAATTTAAATTATTTAAAAGACATATATAAAAAAATTACGATAAAATAATAGCTCGTTAGACCTCAAAAAGCGAAAAGTGTCAAATAACTCACCCTCGAAAACCCCACACCGTGTTTCCCCTCTTTTGTCTTTTTTCCAATTTGTCACAACTACTACTACTACTATATATTTCCCATTCAACACTTCTTTCACCTTTAGCCATTTTTCCACCCTGCTCACTCACAAGCTCTCTCTCTCTCTCTTATAGTATTACACAAAAGTGTAATAAATTATTGCAAAAATGGCCACGGGAGCTTGTGGAGACGGAATATTCCGGGGAGTATTCGACGGATGTCTCTCTGGCGACACAGGTATTCAACGAAGACCTTACCACAGGAATTGTAGCTGTGAACTCCATAAATCACGTGGAAACTGCTCTCATTCCTCTGGTTGTATCAACGTATCGTATCCGATTCGACGATCTTGGAGCGAAAGCTGTCTCTCTTTCATCTCCGCCGCTTCCTCCGGCCATTCCTCGCCGTGTTCTTCTCCGGTGGAGATCCCCGGCAAGAAGAATTTGGTGCGTTCGAGTACTACTGAGGATTAAGGTTTGATCAAATTATTTTCTTGAAAAGTGTTGATGGTAAAAAAAGCATAGCTGAAATATCATTTTTTTTCGCGAGTTTCACACCATCACCATCTATGTATTAAAAAACACATCTAGTAATTTCATACCTCGAGTATTTATGTTTTAGTACGTAGATGGTGATAATTTAGGTAGTAAAAGGGAACAATTGATCATAAATAGTTTGGGTGTGAATTTTGCGAAAAAATGATAGTTTAATGGGTGTTTTTACGGTTATCTCTTTTGAATAATAGTATGATTTAGTTCTAAAGTAGATCCGCTTATATTG